>NC_084635.1:5453707-5483707 GCF_033978795.1 Nerophis ophidion
CATTTTCATTTTCATCACATTACAAACACCGGGTCTCAGCTCTGTTATTTTCCGTTTTTTTAACTATTTTTTGGAACCTTGGAGACATCATGCCTCGTCGGTGTGTTGTCGGAGGGTGTAACAACACTAACAGGGAGGGATTCAAGTTGCACCACTGGCCCCAAGATGCCAAAGTGTCTGCCGCCAGACCCCCATTGAATGTGCCAGAGTGTCTCCACATTTGACTGGCGATGACAGACATGACACAGAGATGTATGGATAACCTGCAGATGCATTTGCAACGATAAAGTCAACGAAATCACAAAGGTGAGTTTTGTTGATGTTGACTTATGTGCTAATCAAACATATTTGGTCGCGGCGTGACTGCCAGCTAATCGATGCTAACATGCTATTTACCGGCGGTGCTAAAGCAGACATGGCACAGAGATGTATGGATAACCTGCAGATGCATTTGCAACTATATTACGTTTCCTTCCACCGACATTTAATGCGAAAAAAACTCTTACCAATCGACGGATTTAAGTTGCTCCATTATCACAAAATGCGAAAGTCCTGATCGTTTGGTCCGCACATTTTACCGGCGATGCTAACGCAGCTATTCGGCCATGCTATGGCTATGAATAGCGTCAATAGCTATTCGCTCAATAGCTTCAGTTTCTTCTTCAATACTTTCATACTCCAACCATCTGTTTCAATACATGCGTAATCTGTTGAATCGCTTAAGCCGCTGAAATCCGAGTTTGAATCCGAGCTAATGTCGCTATATCTTGCTGTGGTATTCCCATTGTTTGTTTACATTGGCAGCACTGTGTGACGTCACAGGAAAATGGATAATGGTTTCGAAAATAGCGAAAATAAGGCACTTTAAAGCTTTATTTAGGGATATTCCGGGACCGGTAAAATTTTGAAAAAAATTTCAATAAACAAAAAGCCACTGGGAACTGATTTTTATTGTTTTCAACCCTTTTGAAATTGTGATAATGTTCCCCTTTAACTATTCCTCATCCTCCAGGGATGATACTTGTCAGAAACATAGTTTATATGCTGCTACGGAGGCGAGGATTGCCGACTTAAAAAAAAAGTTAAAAAGTACCAATTATTGTCACACACACATTAGGTGTGGCGAAATTACTCTCTGCATTTGACACATCACCCTTGATCACCCTCTAGGCCAGTGGTTCTCAAATGGGGGTACACGTACCCCTGGGGGTACTTGAAGGTATGCCAAGGGGTACCTGAGATTTTTCAAAAATATTCTAAAAATCCTTAATAAATGTATTGAATAATACTTCCACAAAATATGAATGTAAGTTCATAAACTGTGAAAATAAAAATGCAACAATGCAATATTCAGTGTTGACAGCTAGATGTTTCCATAAATATTGATGTTAAATATTTCTTTTTTGTGAAGAAATGTTTAGAATTAAGTTCATGAATCCAGATGGATCTCTATTACAATCCCCAAAGAGGGCACTTTAAGTTGATGATTACTTCTATGTGGAGAAATCTTTATTTATAATTGAATCACTTGTTTATTTTTCAACAAGTTTTTAGTTATTTTTATACATTTTTTTCCAAATAGTTCAAGAAAGACCACTACAAATGAGCAATATTTTGCACTGTTATACAATTGATAAATCCGAAACTGATGACATAGTGCAGGATTTTACTTCTTTATCTGTTTTTTTCAACCAAAAAAGCTTTGCTCTGATTAGGGGGTACTTGAATTAATCACTGACGGTGAGGGGAGTAGTGGGCAGCAGTGGTGGCCGCGCCTGGGAATTATTTTTGGTAATGTAACCCCAATTCCAAAAGTGGCTTTGCACTGTGGAGGGACATTAGCCACAAGCGACTGTGCTGTCAAATACGCAGGATAAAGCTAGACTGCATTGTCATTATACATAAGAATATCAAAACCCTTATCGTTGACACAATTTATATAATCGATATCCTACATCGTCTGTATCACGCAACCATAAACTTTCACAAATGTGAAAATGTGATAATCAAGTTTTTTTGCACTAATTACATCAGGGGTGTCCAAACTTTTTCCACTGAGGGCCGCACACTGAAAAATCAGAGCAAGCGGGGGCCATTTTCATAATTTCTATTTTAAAAACCAATACAATATATATGTAAAAAATATACATTTAGGCCTCCACTCAGTTATGATCCCGGGGGACCCAAAAGGGTTTTGGTCAAAAAAAAAAAAATTGAAAATGTGTCATTATTCAGTATTATTTTTTTCATTTTTATACAAGTTTTACATCTTTAGATCAGGGGTAGGGAACCTGTGGCTCTAGAGCCAGATGTGGCTCTTTTGATGACTGCATCTGGCTCTCAGATAACACGACAAGTAATGAATAATTACTAATTACAGTGTTAAAAATAACGTTCAAAATATAAAACATTCTCAGATACTGGGTTTCACTATGTAAAAGCGCTGTGAGTCTCTAAAGAAAAGCGCCATATAAATACAATTCGCTTCACTTCATGCATTTTAATCCATCCATCCGGTTTCTACCGCACCTGTTCAAGAAGATGTATCGATGGTAAGAGGCATTTTCTTTATTATAGGTTAGCTTCAGAATAACAATGCTATTAAAAAGAATAAGAGACTTATTATGCTCTAATAATGTTGGTCTTACTTAAAAATGCACGCATTTTGTTGTATTCAGTGTTAAAAAAAATATTATGGCTCTCGCTGAGGTACATTTTAAAATATTTGGCTTTCATGGCTCTCTCAGCCAAAAAGGTTCCCGACCCCTGCTTTAGATCAACATTAGGAAAAAAATGGAAAAAAACACAAAATATGCAATATTTTCACCCAATAACATATTTTTAGGTGGAATATTTGAGATTATATAATAATTGGAGCCTCAATTTTGGATTTTGACTCATTATTTTTTGAGCAATGACACTTAAAAACAAATCACACTAAAATAATTGGGGATCCAAAAGTGTCCTACTTATTAAAGTGTTAAAAAATAAATTATATATATTTTTTTAACGTTTACTTTTAGCACAATAATCTCGAGATCAACTTCAGATATATCCGTCAATTATTAGTTTTATTGTTGTTTATGTTTTTTGTTTGTTTTAGGCCCTTTAAAAAACAACAGCTCAGTTTTTTTATACGGCAAAACCAAAAATATGCAACATTTTCCCCAAAAAATATTTCAAAGTGGAATATTTAACGTGACGTAATCAGAGCCTTGAATAGGTCAATAATTCAAAATGACATTGATTTTGATTCATTATTTTTTTTTTAAAGAAAGAAAGCCTGCATGGCAAGCTTTGTGTTATAAGAGTAAACATTGCAACAATTTCTTTTTACATTCCACCTGTTTGCTCTTTTATACCACTTTTTATGTTTTGAATTTTTTTCAATTGTATTCTTAAAATGTGCCGTGGGCAGAGGTGGGTAGAGTAGCCAGATATTGTACTCAAGTAAGAGTACTGTTACTTTAGAGATGTATTACTCAAGTAAAAGTAAGGAGTAGTCATCCAAATATTTATTTGAGTAAAAGTAAAAAGTATGTTGGGAAAAAACTACTCAAGTACTGAGTAACTGATGAGTAACCTGTTTGTTTAATGATTACGGCAACAAGTAATGCACAAAAACATAATAAATAGCAATGAGCTAATTCATAGCAGGAATATCTCTTAAGTAACTAAAATAATAATATATATTAAATAATAGTACATTAAAATAAAATTTAAAAAATGGCACATAAATAACTTAACAGCACCATAGCCTCAGTAGGCATTCATTGATTTGATTGATTGATTAAAACTTGTATTAGTAGATTGCACAGTACAGTACATATTCCGTACAATTGACCACTAAATGGTAACACCCCAATAAGTTTTTCAACGTTTATTAATTACTTAATAAATGACCAAGTCGAGGTGATCTACCTCATATGTACATACACACTCATATCATATCTATATATATATATATATATATATATATATATATATATATATATATATATACACATATATATATACAGTATATAATTTATATTTATTTATTTTGCCGTTTTTCTTGACATGTAGAAGGTGTTTTAATGAATATACATGCATGTTTAACATATAGATTCCTATCTTTCATGAAGACAAGAATATAAGTTGGTGTATTACCTGATTCTGATGACTTGCATTGATTGGAATCAGACGTCCACGTTTTCAAATGGAGGAGAAAAAAAGTTCCTCTTTCCTGTCTAATACCACATGAAAGTCGTTGGTTTTTGGCATCTTATTTGTCCAGCTTCCATATTCGTTTTTATACACTTTACAAGAAATACATTGGCGGCAAACTCCGTAGCTTGCTAGCTTGTTTGCGCTGGCTTTTGGAGACTCTTATTTTGTTAGCGCAGGCGCGATGGAGCGGCGCTTTTATTGTGAAGACAGGAACTGTGCGATCAGTCTTTAGGCTTTTGACGGGAAGTACGGTTGAAATAAAAAGTGTCTTTTTTCCTTTACACTTTGATTGATTGATTGAAACTTGTATTATTAAATTGCACAGTACAGTACATATTCTGTACAATTGACCACTAAATGGTAACACCCCAATAAGTTTTTCAACTTGTTTAAGTCGGGTCATGTGACCGCCTGGCTCTGTTTGATTGGTCCAACGTCACCAGTGACTGCATGTGATTGGTGAAATTCTACTTTGAAGCTCTGTCATTAACCAAAACAAACATTAATAGATCGATAAAAAAAAAGTAGCGAGTAGCGAGCTGAATGTAGATAAATGGAACGGAGTAAAAGTAGTGTTTCTTCTCTATAAATATACTCAAGTAAAAGTCAAAGTATGTTGCATAAAAACTACTCGTAGAAGTACAATTTATCCCAAAAGTTACTCAAGTAAATGTAACGAAGTAAATGTAGCGCGTTACTACCCACCTCTGTTTAAAAACTAACCAGCGGGCCGCACTTTGGACACCCTTGAATTACATCAACTGGGGGAATATTTCAGACTGGCTTTATTCTCTGCACGCAAACCCGACAAAGTCTTCTAAACCGGCGTCTATAAATCTCCTCTCTTCTATCGGGAAGATTAAGCTCTGAAGTGGAAGGTGGAATTTCCAAATGAATTTAAAAATGAATGATTTCTTTTAAATAAGAGCGGGCAGCTCACCAAGCCCCAAATATGAATTTTTCATGGATCTGGGATAAGATTGAGAGAGAGAGAGAGAGCGGCAGGCCGACATGGCATCTCTTAAAGCAGGGGTGCCCACACTTTTTCTGCAGGCGAGCTACTTTTCAATTGACCAACTCGAGGGGATCTACCTCATTTATATATATCATTTATATTTATTTATTTATGAAAGAGACATTTTTGTAAACAAGTTGAATGTGTTTAATGATAATACAAGCATGTGTAACACATATAGATGTCTTTCTTTCACAAAGACAGGAATATAAGTTGGTGTATTACCTGATTCTGATGACTTGCATTGATTGGAATCAGACAGTAACCACATTTTCAAATGGAGGAGAAAAAAAGTTGTCCTTTCTGTACAATACCACATGAAAGTGGTTGGTTTTTGGCATCTAATTCATCCAGCTTCCATACACTTTACAAGAAAAACATTGGCGGCAAATTCCGTAGCTTGCTTGATTGACATTCACGGCACCCGAGGGTCTTGTGAGATGACGCTGGCTGCTGCCAGTTCATTATTATGAAAAAATGACAGAGAGGAAGGCGAGAAACACTTTTTATTTCAACAGACTTTCGCGCCGTCCCTTCCGTCAAAACTCTAAAGGCCGACTGCACATTTCCTATCTTCACAATAAAAGCCCTGCTTCATGCTGCCTGCGCTAACAAAATAAGAGTCTCGGAAAGCTGGCGTGCACAAGTGATGTGCACGCCAGCTTTCTGAGGGATCGCTTGTGCACGCCAGTTTTCCGAGACTCTGTATTTAGTTAGCGCAGGCAGCATGAAGCAGGGCTTTTATTGTGAAGATAGGAAATGTGCAGTCGGCCTTTAGAGTTTTGACGGAAGGTACGGCGCGAGAGTCTGTTGAAATAAAAAGTGTTTCTCGCCTTCCTCTCGGTCATATTTTCATAATAATGATCTTGCAGCAGCCAGCGTCATCTCACAAGACCCTCCGGTACCGTCAATGTCATTTAAGTGACGTCTTGGTGAAGATTGATGATCACTCATTTTTAGGTCTATTTTTTTTAAAAGCCTGGCTGGAGATGGACTGACACACCCCCCGCGGTCGACTGGTAGCTCGCGATCGACGTAATGGGCACCCCTGTCTTAAAGACACCGCCGAGTGCTGTGGAAATGGTCACGTAAGACTACTCAAGCATTTCTACCACCTGTTCCATTTTTTTTTTCAGCTTATCGAGTACAGTATCGCCGCTCAAACGTGTTATTCTTCAACGCACTCAACAAATGCAACGGTTCCATCTGTCACTCTTACAACCAAATTGTCGGGAGTTTATTTCTTCATGAAGCTGGTGTTTATTAAATCCGAGCCAGCCCGGGAAGGATGCTTAAAATTGCATGAAGTGCTTTTTTTGATCGCTGAGGAGATGAGTGATAAAAGGTTAAAACTACCACCGCAACCACCTGTAATCGTCACCGCCTTCCAGACATGGTGCAACGTTATCGCAATATTTTGCAAACTATAACAACACAGCAGTTTAGATTAGATTAGATCGTACTTTATTTATTCCTTCAGGAGAGTTCTTTCTGGAAAATTTAAATATTCAGCAGAATCCCATTCAAGATCAGACAAACGTTACATGTATTCAAGTTAAACTTTTGGCAGTGATCTTGCACTCAGAGCACCCGACATAGGCACTCTGCAACGATAGGTGGTGCTAATGAGTCAATTTAAGGCCGTCAGAGCTACTGTATGTGCGCATGGTGCCGTCCGCCAAAAACAACAAAGAAGAAGAAGAAGCAGGGTGGGGAGTAAAATGGCAGACAAAAGAGAGGGGGGACTTACAGGTTAACTTGCAGGTTCAGTTTGTTTCCCCTCACAAATTTGAGCCACTGTTTTAATTGAAGAAAATTATTTTTAAACGTGCAAATTGTTTTTTTAATTATTTTTTTTTTCAACGTGATATTTTTTTTATTTAAGAAAAAAAATGTATACTTGTCAATTGTCTTGTTTCATGAAAGAAAACGTTTTTTTTATTAAAAAGAAAAGTTTTATGCCTGAAAAGTGTTTTTTTATTGAATAAAATCGTTTTTTTTACTTTTTTTATTTAAAGAAAACATTTTTTTAAACTTGACAATTGTTTTGTTTCATTAAAGAAATTGTTTTTTTATTTGCAGAAAATAGTTTAATACTTGCGAATAGTTTTTTAATTACAAAAATTTTTTTTATACCTGCAATAGTTTTTTTTATTGAATAAAATCGTTTTTTTACTTGTCATCCTTTTTTTATTTGAAGAAAAAAAATGTTATACTTGCCAATTGCTTTGTTTAATTAAAGAAAATATTTGTTTTTACTTATGAAATGTTTTTTTTTTTACTTGCGGAAAAGAGTTTTATACTTGCGAATCGTTTTTTAATTAAAAAGAGAAGTTTTATGCCTGCGAATTGTTTTTTATTTGAATAAAATCGTTTTACTTGTCATGCTGTTTTTATTTAAAAAAAAATATTTTTTATACTTGCCAATTGTTTTGTTTCATTAAAGAAAACTGTTTTTTTAACTTGTGTATAGTTTTAGTTTTATACTTGCGAGTAGTTTTTAATGAAAAAAAGTTTTTTATACCTGCAAATATTTTTTTTAATTTAATAAAAATCGTTTTTTTAACTGTCATGCTTTTTTAATTTAAGAAAACTATTTTTTATACTTGCCAATTGTTTTGTTTCTTTAAATGAAAACTGTTTTTAATTTACGTGTGAATTGTTTTTTTTTTACTTGTAGAAAATAGTTTAAAACTTGCGAATAGTTTTTTTTAATTAAAAAGAGAAGTTTTATGCCTGCGAATTGTTTTTTAATTGAATAAAATCGTTTTACTTGTCATGCTGTTTGTATTTAAAGAAAATATTTTTTATACTTGCCAATTGTTTTGTTTCGTTAAAGAAAACTGTTTTTTTTTTACTTGTGAATAGTTTTAGTTTTTTACTTGCGAGTAGTTTTTCAATAAAAAAAGTTTTTTATTCCTGCAAATTGTTTTTTTAATTTAATAAAATCGTTTTTTGTCATGCTTTTTTAATTTAAGAAAACATTTTTTTATACCTGCCAATTGTTTTGTTTCTTTAAATGAAAACTGTTTTTAATTTACGTGTGAATTGTTTTTTTTTTACTTGTAGAAAATAGTTTCATACTTGCGAATCGTTTTTAATTAAAAAGAGAAGTTTTATGCCTGCGAATTGTTTTTTAATTGAATAAAATCGTTTTACTTGTCATGCTGTTTTTATTTAAAGAAAATATTTTTTATACTTGCCAATTGTTTTGTTTCATGAAAGAAAACTGTTTTTTTTTACTTGTGTATAGTTTTAATTTTGTACTTGCGAGTAGTTTTTTCATGAAAAATAGTTTTTTATACCTGCAAATATTTTTTTTAATTTAATAAAAATCGTTTTTTTAACTGTCATGCTTTTTTAATTTAAGAAAACATTTTTTTATACTTGCCAATTGTTTTGTTTCTTTAAATGAAAACTGTTTTTAATTTACGTGTGAATTGTTTTTTTTTACTTGTAGAAAATAGTTTAATACTTGCGAATAGTTTTTTTAATTAAAAAGAGAAGTTTTATGCCTGCGAATTGTTTTTTAATTGAATAAAATCGTTTTACTTGTCATGCTGTTTTTATTTAAAGAAATTATTTTTTATACTTGCCAATTGTTTTGTTTCATTAAAGAAAACTGTTTTTTTTAAACTTGTGTATAGTTTTAGTTTTCTACTTGCGAGTAGTTTTTTAATGAAAAAAAGTTTTTTATTCCTGCAAATTGTTTTTTTAATTTAATAAAATCGTTTTTTGTCATGCATTTTTAATTTAAGAAAAAAAAAATTTATACTTGCCAATTGTTTTGTTTCTTTAAATGAAAACTGTTTTTAATTTACTTGTGAATTGTTTTTTTTTACTTGTAGAAAATAGTTTAATACTAATAATAGTTTAATAAAAAAAAATGTTTATACCTGCAGATATTTTTTTTAATTGAATAAAATTGTTTTGTTTGTTTTTAATTAGAGAAACTATTCTTATTTTTGCCAATTGTTTTGTTTCATTAAAGAAAACTGTTTTTTTTCTACTTTTTTAATTGTTTTTTTTACTTGCAGAAAAGAGTTTTAATACTTGCAAATCGTTTTTTTTTATTAAAAAAAAAGTTTTATTCCTGCAAATCGTTTTTTCAATCAAAGAAATTTGTTTTTATATTTAAAAAAACCGTATTTTTCAATTAAAACATGTTTTTATGCTTTTTTTGATTAAAGAAAATACTCTTGATGCTTGTAAATTGTATTTTTGATTAAAGAGCTTTTTTTTATAAGTGCTAATATATTTTTTTTCTTTTAATTGAAGAAAATAGTTTTGTTCACTTACGAATAGGAAAATGACCCCAAACACACGTCAAAAGTGGTAAAGGTATGGCTAAATCCGGTGAGAATTAAGGTTTTGGAATGGCTTTCCCAAAGTCCCAAAACTCCATTTAAATATCCTTTCAAAACCCCATTGAATATTCTTTCTAATTAAATCGTCCTATTTAAATATCATTTTATTTAAATATCCTTTCAAAACCCCATTGAATATTCTAATTAAATATCTTTCTATTTAAATATCCTTTTACTTAAATATCCTTTCTATTTAAATAACCTTTCAAATCCCAATTAAATATCCTATTTATTTTCATTGTCTTAGCTGTCCTTGCGTGCGTCATTACGTCACGCGGTCACATGACCTCGTGCGTCATTAGGTCACACGGTCACGTGACCTATCGCGGGAAGCAAAAAATAAAACATAAAACATAAGAGTTGTCGAAATGATTGGAAACTCAAGACAGTCATGACATTATGTTCTTCACAAGTGTATGTAAACTTTTGACCAGGACTGTATATAAAATATTTAGAGTCTATTCATCTTAAACTTAAATGTGATGGAAATGTGCTTCATCTGAAAAAAGTTAGTTAAATCTGAGAAATATATCTGCTACAAAAAGTGACAGAATTTTTACATTCGGCAGAAGACGCTGTCGAAGTGGAGGCACGTAAATAAGACCGCCCACAAAACAGCATATCCTGGAGAGACGGTCACAAAGCGCCTTAAAGAAGATGTAAAACATAATCTAAGCAACATTTTGACCAAAGAACCACCATTACATGTTATGTAGACCAGTGTATTTCAACCACTGTGCCGCGGCACATTATTAGACTTAGACTTTCTGTTGTTTTTTTTTTATTGTCATTCAAATTTGAACTTTACAGCACAGATAAGAACGAAATTTCGTTGCATAAACTCATGGTAGTGCAGAATAAAAAAAGGAATAAGGTGCATATATAATAAAATAAATATATATATATAAAATAAATAAATATATATAAGTAAATAGATTATTGTACGGATAAATATATTGCACTATTTCACATGCGTCCACGTTTATGGATTTATGTTATATATGTTTTTATTCCAGCGAGTTAATCCATTTTGGGGGGGGAGTTGAGGGGATTATTTAATTATGATGCGTTCAAGAGTCTTACGGCCTGAGGGAAGAAGCTGTTCCAGAACCTGGAGGTTCTGCTTCGGAGGCTGCGGAACCTATTTCTAGAACAGGGGTAGGGAACCAGATGTGGCTCTTTTAATGAATGAATCTGGCTCTCGGATAAATCTTAGCTGACATTGCTTAACACAGGCTGTCCAAAGTGTGGCCCGCGGGTCATTTTTTAACGGCCCCACGACACATTTTAAGAATACAATTAAAAAAAAAATTAAAAACATAAAAAGTGGTATAAAAGAGCAAACAGGTGAAATGGAACAAGAAATTGTTGCAATGTTTACTCTTATAACACAAAGCTGCCATGCAGGCGGTTTCTTTCTTTAAAAAATAATAATGAATCAAAATCAATGTCATTTTGAATTATTGACCTATTCAAGGCTTCGATTACATCACATTAAATATTCCACTTTGAGATATTTTGGGGGGAAAATGTTGCATATTTTGTGTTTTACCATATAAAAAACTGAGCTGTTTTTTTTTTTTTTAAAGAAGGGCCTAAAACAAACAAACAAAACATAAACAACAATACAACTTAAAATTGACGGATATATCTGAAGTTGATCTCGAGATTATTGTGCTAAAAGTAAACAGTAAAAAAAATTTGTAATTTATTTTTTAACACTTTAATAAGTAGGACACTTTTGGATCCCCAATTATTTTAGTGTGATTTGTTTTTAAGTGTCATTGCTCAAAAAATAATAATACATCAAAATCCATAATTAAGGCTCCAATTATTATATAATCTCAAATATTCCACCTAAAAAAGGTATTGGGTGTAAATATTGCATATTTTGTGTTTTTTCCATTTTTTTTTTCTAATGTTGATCTAGAGATTTAAAACTTGCATAATAATAAAAATTATAATACTGAATAATGACACATTTTTAATATTTTTTTGACCAAAACCCTTTGGGGTCCCCGGGATCATAACTGAGTGGAGGCTTGAATGTATATTTTTTATACATATATTGTATTGGTTTTTAAAATAAAAATTATGACAATGGCCCCCTCTTGCTCTGATTTTTCAGTGAAAATGGATGGATGGATGGAAAGGAAAAGGCTATGCAAAACCAAAGTCAAACTGAACTGGCTATAAAGTAAACGGAGACAGAATGCTGGACGACAGCAAAAACTTACAGCGTCCACAAACTACATCCGTACGTGACACGACAATCAACAATGTCCACACAAAGAAGGATAGCAAAAACGTAGATAGCCCTGCTTGCTAACACAAAGTAGATGTTTTAATGTTTTCTGCTGGTGGTGTGCCTCCCGATTTTTTTTATGACAAAAATGTGCCTTGCCTTAAAGGTTGAAAAACACTGATGTAAGCCACAAGGCAGTGTTTTAGTGTCAAAAAAATATCATAATATGACCCCTTTAATGCGTCCTATAATCCGGTGCGCCTTTTTGCATGAAAACAGACCTAAAGTGACCAGCTCATTGCCCTATGGCCCCAAAAAAAACATGGCAAAAGCAAATCTTCAGTCCTATGAAATAATTTAAATACTTTAGTTTTGACAGAGAACAGCTAAACTAGGGGTGTCCAAAGTGCGGCCCGGGGGCCATTTACGGCCCGCAGCTAATCGTTAACCGGCCCGCCACACATTCTGCAAAAATTGCAAAATTGATAGTATTGCAAAAAATTTAAAAAAACATTTTTTCTAAAAAGTGGAATGAGGTGAAATCTAATGAGAAAAAGTGGCAATGTTGACATAAAGTTGCCATGCGGGCAGGGGTTTTTTTTCCCTTTTGCTCAAAAAAAGGAAAAAAAATCTATGTTATAATGAATTATTACTTTAAAATTATCACTTTAAAATGTTTTACGTGGAAAAAATATTGCATATGTTGTGTGCTTGCCATATAAAAACATCAGTGTTTTGACAAAAGAGCATAAAACAAACAAAATAATAGTTCAAACTTAAAATCCACAGATATATCAGAAGTTGATCTTGAAATTTAAGTGTTGAAAGTAAAAAAAAACTAATAAAAATGCATCACTTTATGAGTGGGGAACCTTTCGGATCTAAAATATATTTAGTAGGATTATATTTGACTTTTCACTGTCATTACTCAAAAATATTAAAAAAATTAAAATCAATGGTGTTCTGCATTATTGATCTTTGAGGGCTTTAATTGCTAATTAAAGGAACTCTCCTGAAGGAATCAATAAAGTACTATCTATCTATCTAAATACTGCATATTTCAGTTTTACTATTAAAAAACAAAGTTGTCTTTGACAGAAAAGGTATAAAACCTTATTTGTTTTACTTTATATCAACCTCAAGTTGATATAGAGATTTACTGTAAGCATTAAATAAAAAATAATAATAATTTGACTTATTTTTAACATTTTAGTGACTGAGACCCTCTATGCTCCCCAGGAGCCCTAAAGATAAAAAATAAAAAAAATCCATATATTGGCCCCCGCATGCTTAAATTTTTCCGTGTGCGGCCCTCTGTGGAAAAAGTTAGGACACCCCTGATCCAAACAGTGTTTCTGATAAATTAATAATCCGTGTGCTGGAATTGGCCATCTGGAATCTTTCAGGGTGTTGTGCTTGGCTAAATGACTGCAGTTGAGTGAAAAAAAAGCAATTAAAGCATCATCTATCAGCCTCCACCGTGACCTTCACACACCCGGCCGGGCCAGCGCCATTAATTTTCTGTCACAACTTATTAAGCGCTAACATTTATTAATTAGGCAAACAGATTCAAATTGGAGAGGGCATGCAGCCCCAGGACACGCGCACTGTTCAGAGAAAAAAAAAAAAAAGCGCAGGACAAATTTATTCTTGAAAAGACCTTGTATGTCGGGAGGCTTCAGCAGATGTGATGGGCTCAAAAGAGCTTGTAAGCAATTATCAAGTCGGACAGGCCCCCCCCCCCTTTGGGCCATGATTAATACAGGAAAACATGGCGACTTGCAAGGTTTAACACCCCCGAGGATGCTTGGTTCTGCAGCACAGTCGGGGCCCAAAAAATAGGTGTTCAGAATGTCACCATGCATGTGTTTAGGCGTTAAAGGGTTAACGGCTTTAAGAAGCTGTTGAAGTAAAAATCATTTTAAAGTCAAAGACTCGCTATAAAGGAAACCTAAGTAGTAAAAAACTGCTAGGACGAGGCAGCCACCGATGGAAGTCGTCTAATCCGACTTTTTCCTGGTGCCGACGGAAAAAGAAGTAGAACGCGTGTTCAAGCAGAATTCAAGTCAAAGGCTCGCTATAAAAAACATCTAAATAGCAAAAAACTGCAAGAAGGAGGCAGCCACCGATGGAAGTCGTCTAATCCGACTTTTTCTTGACGCCGAGAGACAAAAAAGTGGAACGCTCGTTTAAGTAAGCAGAATTAAAGTAAAAAAACTCGCTATAAAGACAACATAAATAATAAAACACTACTAGAACAAGGCAGCTACCGATAGAAGTCGTCTATTACGACTTTTTCTTGGCACCGACAGAAAAAGAAGTAGAACGCGTGTTTAAGAAAGCAGAATTAAAGTCAAAAGACTCTCTATAAAGACAACATAAATAGTAAAAAACTGCTAGAACGAGGCAGCTATAAATAGAAGTCGTCTATTCCGACGTTTACTTGGCACCGACAGAAAAAGTAGAACGCGTGTTTAAGTAAGCAGAATTCAAGTCAAAGACTCACTATAAAGACAACATAAATAGTAAAAAAACTGCAAAAAGGAGGCAGCTACTGATGGAAGTCGTCTATTCCGACTTTTTCTTGGCACCGACAGAAAAAGAAGTAGAACGCTTGTTTAAGTAAGCAGAATTAAAGTCAAAAGACTCGCTATAAAGACAACATAAATAATAAAAAACTGCTAGAACGAGGCAGCTACCGATAGAAGTCGTCTATTACGACTTTTTCTTGGCGCCGACAGAAAAAGAAGTAGAACGCGTGTTTAAGTAAGCAGAATTCAAGTCAAAAACTCGCTTGTCAAGATAAAGAAAACCTATAGAGTAAAAAAACTGCTAGAACGAGGCAGCTATTCGTCTATTCCGACTTTTTCTTGGCGCCGACAGAAAAAGAAGTGGAACGCTTGTTTAAGTAAGCAGAATTAAAGTCAAACACTCGCTATGAAGAAAATCTAAGTAGTAAAAAACTGCTAGAACGAGGTAGCTACCGATGGAAGTCGTCTATTCCGACTTTTTCTTGGCGCCGACAGAAAAAGAAGTAGGACGCGTATTTAAGTAAGCAGAATTCAAGTCAAAAGACTCGCTATAAAGACAACATAAATAATAAAAAACTGCTAGAATGAGGCAGCTATTCGTCTATTCCGACTTTTTCTTGGCGCAGACAGAAAAAGGAGTAGAACGCGTGTTTAAGTAAGCAGAATTCAAGTCAAAGACTCGCTATAAAAAACATCTAAATAGAAAAAAACTGCAAGAAGGAGGCAGCCACCGATGGAAGTCGTCTCTTCCGACTTTTTCTTGGCGCCGAGAGAAAAAAAAGTGGAACGCTTGTTTAAGTAAGCAGAATTCAAGTCAAAAGACTCTCTATAAAGACAACATAAATAGTAAAAAAAACTGCTAGAACGAGGCAGCTATAAATAGAAGTCGTCTATTCCGACGTTTACTTGGCACCGACAGAAAAAGTAGAACGCGTGTTTAAGTAAGCAGAATTCAAGTCAAAGACTCACTATAAAGACAACATAAATAGTAAAAAAACTGCAAAAAGGAGGCAGCTACTGATGGAAGTCGTCTATTCCGACTTTTTCTTGGCACCGACAGAAAAAGAAGTGGAACGCTTGTTTAAGTAAGCAGAATTAAAGTCAAAGACTCACTTGTCAAGATAATGAAAACCTAAAGAGTAAAAAACTGCTAGAACGAGGCATCTATTCGTCTATTCCGACTTTTTCTTGGCGCAGACAGAAAAAGAAGTAGAACGCTTGTTTAAGTAAGCAGAATTCAAGTCAAAGACTCGCTATAAAAAACATCTAAATAGAAAAAAACTGCAAGAAGGAGGCAGCCACCGATGGAAGTCGTCTATTCCGACTTTTCTCTTGGCGCCGAGAGAAAAAAAAGTGGAACGCTTGTTTAAGTAAGCAGAATTCAAGTCAAAGACTCACTATAAAGACAACATAAATAGTAAAAAAACTGCAAAAAGGAGGCAGCTACTGATGGAAGTCGTCTATTCCGACTTTTTCTTGGCACCGACAGAAAAAGAAGTGGAACGCTTGTTTAAGTAAGCAGAATTAAAGTCAAAGACTCACTTGTCAAGATAATGAAAACCTAAAGAGTAAAAAACTGCTAGAACGAGGCATCTATTCGTCTATTCCGACTTTTTCTTGGCGCAGACAGAAAAAGAAGTAGAACGCTTGTTTAAGTAAGCAGAATTCAAGTCAAAGACTCGCTATAAAAAACATCTAAATAGAAAAAAACTGCAAGAACGAGGCAGCCACCGATGGAAGTCGTCTATTCCGACTTTTTCTTGGCGCCGAGAGACAAAAAAGTGGAACGCTTGTTTAAGTAAGCAGAATTCAAGTCAAATACTCGCTCTGAAGAAAATCTAAGTAGTAAAAAACTGCTAAAACGAGGCAGCTATAAATAGAAGTCGTCTATTCCGACGTTTACTTGGCACCGACAGAAAAAGTAGAACGCGTGTTTAAGTAAGCAGAATTAAAGTCAAAAGACTCACTATAAAGACAACATAAATAATAAAAAACTGCTAGAACGAGGCAGCTACCGATAGAAGTCGTCTATTACGACTATTTCTTGGCGCCGACAGAAAAAGATGTAGAACGCTTGTTTAAGTAAGCAGAATTAAAGTCAAAGACTCACTATAAAGACAACATAAATAGTAAAAAACTGCTAGAACGAGGCAGCTAGTGATGAAAGTAGTCTATTCCGACTTTTTCTTGGCACCGACAGAAAAAGAAGTAGAACGCGTGTTTAAGTAAGCAGAATTAAAGTCAAAAGACTCGCTATAAAGACAACATAAATAATAAAAAACTGCTAGAACGAGGCAGCTACCGATAGAAGTCGTCTATTCCGACTTTTTTTTGGCACCGACAGAAAAAGAAGTAGAAGGCGTATTTAAATAAGCATAATTAAAGTCAAAGACTCGCTATAAAGACAACATAAATAGTAAAAAAACTGCTAGACCGAGGCAGCTACCGATGGAAGTTGTCTATTCCCACTTTTTCTTGGTACTGACAAAAAAAAGTAGAACGTGTGTTTAAGTAAGCAGACTTAAAGTCAAAGACTCGCTATAAAGAAAATCTAAGTAGTAAAAAACTGCTAGAACGAGGCAGCTACTGATGGAAGTCGTCTATTCCGACATTTTCCTGGCGCCGACAGAAAAAGAAGTAGAACGCGTGTTCAAGTAAGCAGAATTCAAGTCAAAGGCTCGCTATAAAAAACATCTAAATAGCAAAAAACTGCAAGAAGGAGGCAGCCACCGATGGAAGTCATCTATTCCGACTTTTTCTTGGCGCCGAGAGACAAAAAAGTGGAACGCTCGTTTAAGTAAGCAGAATTAAAGTAAAAAAACTCGCTATAAAGACAACATAAATAATAAAACACTACTAGAACAAGGCAGCTACCGATAGAAGTCGTCTATTACGACTTTTTCTTCGCACCGACAGAAAAAGAAGTAGAACGCGTGTTTAAGAAAGCAGAATTAAAGTCAAAAGACTCTATAAAGACAACATAAATAGTAAAAAACTGCTAGAACGAGGCAGCTATAAATAGAAGTCGTCTATTCCGACGTTTACTTGGCACCGACAGAAAAAGTAGAACGCGTGTTTAAGTAAGCAGAATTCAAGTCAAAGACTCACTATAAAGACAACATAAATAGTAAAAAAACTGCAAAAAGGAGGCAGCTACTGATGGAAGTCGTCTATTCCGACTTTTTCTTGGCACCGACAGAAAAAGAAGTGGAACGCTTGTTTAAGTAAGCAGAATTAAAGTCAAAGACTCACTTGTCAAGATAATGAAAACCTAAAGAGTAAAAAACTGCTAGAACGAGGCATCTATTCGTCTATTCCGACTTTTTCTTGGCGCAGACAGAAAAAGAAGTAGAACGCTTGTTTAAGTAAGCAGAATTCAAGTCAAAGACTCGCTATAAAAAACATCTAAATAGAAAAAAACTGCAAGAAGGAGGCAGCCACCGATGGAAGTCGTCTATTCCGACTTTTCTCTTGGCGCCGAGAGAAAAAAAAGTGGAACGCTTGTTTAAGTAAGCAGAATTCAAGTCAAAGACTCGCTCTGAAGAAAATCTAAGTAGTAAAAAACTGCTAGAACGAGGCAGCTACCGATAGAAGTCGTCTATTACGACTTTTTCTTGGCACCGACAGAAAAAGTAGAACGCGTGTTTAAGTAAGCAGAATTCAAGTCAAAGACTCGCTATAAAGACAACATTTATCCATCCATTTTTCTACCGCTTTCCCCGTTCGGAGTCGCGGGGGGTGCTGGAACCTATCTCAGCTGCATTCGGGCGGAAGGCGGGGTACACCCTGGACAAGTCGCCACCTCATCGCAGGGCCAACACAGACAGACAGACAACATTCACACTCACATTCACACACTAGGGCCAACTTAGTGTTGCCAATCAACCTAAATAGTAAAAAACTGCTAGAACGAGGCAGCTATTCGTCTATTCCGACTTTTTCTTGGCACCGACAGAAAAAGAAGTAGAACGCGTGTTTAAGTAAGCAGAATTCAAGTCAAAGACTCGCTATAAAGACAACATAAATAGTAAAAAACTGCTAGAACGAGGCAGCTACTGATGGAAGTCATCAATTCCGACTTTTTCTTGGTGCCGGCAGAAAAAGTAGAACGTGTGTTTAAGTAAGCAGAATTAAAGTCAAAGACTCGCTATAGAGACAACATAAATAGTAAAAAAACTGCTCGAACGAGGCAGCTACCAATGGAAGTAATCTATTCCGACGGGAAAAAAATAACCTTCAGTCTACAAAACCCAAAACCAGTGAAGTTGGCACGTCGTGCAAATCTTGAATAAAAAAATAAAATAAAAATACAATATATATATATATTGTGGACCTTTGATCCCTCAGGCAGTACTGCATCCAAAAGCGACATCAGTGTGTAGAGGATATCACCACATGGGCTCAAGAACACTTCAGAAAACAACTGTCAGTAACTACAGTTGGTCGCTACATCTGTAAGTGCAAGTTAAAACTCTACTATGCAAAGCGAAAGCCATTTATCAACAACACCCAGAAACGCTTCCGGGTTCGCTGGGCCCGAGCTCATCTAAGATGGACTGATGCAAAGTGAAAAAGTGTTCTGTGGTCTGACGAGTCCACATTTCAAATTGTTTTTTGGAAACTGTGGACAAAGAGGAAACGAACCATCCGGACTGTTAAAGGCGCCAAGTTCAAAAGCCAGCATGTGTGATGGTATGGGGGTGTATTAGTGCCCAAGGTATGGGTAACTTACACATCTGTGAAGGCACCATTAATGCTGAAAAGTACATACAGCTTTTGGAGCAACATATGTTGTCATCCAAACAGCGTTATCATGGACGCCCCTGCTTATTTCAGCAAGACAATGCCAAGCTACGTGTTACAACAGCGTGACTTCATAGTAAAAGAGTGCGGGTACTAGACTGGCCTGCCTGTAGTCCAGACCTGTCTCCCATTGAAAATGTGTGGCATATGAAGCCTAAAATACCACAAGGGAGACCCCGGACTGTTGAACAACTTAAGCTGTACATCAAGCAAGAATGGGAAATAATTCCACCTGAAAGGCTTCAAAAATTGGTCTCCTCATTTCCCAAACGTTTACTGGGTGTTGTTGAAAGGAAAGGCCATGTAACACAGTGGTAAAAATGCCCCTTTGCCAACTTTTTTTTGCAATGTGTTGCTGCCATTAAATTCTAAAATAATGATTATTTGCGAAAAAATAAAAATTGTTTCTCAGTTTGAACATTAAAGGCCTACTGAAATGAGATGTTCTTATTTAAACGGGGATAGCAGGTCCATTCTATGTGTCATACTTGATCATTTCGCCATATTGCCATATTTTTGCTAAAAGGATTTAGTAGAGAACATCGACGATAAAGTACGCAACTTTTGGTCGCTAATAAAAAAGCCTTGCCTGTACCGGAAGTAGCAGACGATGTGCGCGTGATGTCACGGGTTGTGGAGCTCCTCACATCTGAACATTGTTTACAATCATGGCCACCAGCAGCGAGAGCGATTTGGACCGAGAAAGCGACAATTTCCCCATTAATTTGAGCAAGGATGAAAGATTTCTGGATGAGGAAAGTGAGAGTGAAGGACTAGAAAATTCAGATGTTATTAGACAAATTTACGAGGATAATTCCGGAAAAGCCCTTATTTGCTTCTTGTGTTACTAGTGTTTTAGTGAGATTATATGGTCGTACCTGTACAACATGAAAGTCGGACGGGGTGTGGCTACGGGTGTGGTGCCTGCCAGTGTCTCCGAGGGAAGCAGTGTTTCTCGACGAAGCAAAGGCTCCACGGTGGAAGCACCAGACGGTCGGGGGCGGCCGGTGGGAGGAGGCAAGAGAGTCCGTAGCTGCTTCTTTAGGTTAGTAGAGTGGCCGTGCCAGCAACTTGAAGGTTGCAGGTTCCAATCCCGCTTCTGCCATCCTAGTCACTGCCGTTGTGTCCTTGGGCAAGACACTTTACCCACCTGCTCCCAGTGCCACCCACACTGGTTTAAAATGTAACTTAGATATTGGGTTTCACTATGTAAAGCGCTTTGAGTCACTAGAGAAAAGCGCTATATAAATATAATTCACTGCACTTCACTCTTTGACAGGTGCAAGGAGGAACGACGCAAGCTCTCCGCTCATGTCAACGGTAAGAGCCGACTTATTACCACCAATTTCTCACCGAAACCTGCCGGTTGACATGTGGTAGGGAACCATGTTCGCTCGACCGCTCTGTTCCATAGTAAAGCTTCACCGTCATCTTTAGGGAATGTAAACAAGGAAACACCGGCTGTGTTTGTGTTGCTAAAGGCGGCCGCAATACACCTCTTCCCACCTACAGCTTTCTTCTTTGACGTCTCCATTATTAATTGAACAAATTGCAAAAGATTCAGCAACACAGATGTCCGGAATACTGCGGAATTATGCGATGAAAAGAGACGACTTATAGCTGTGAACGGTGCCAGACCAAAATGTCCTCTACAATGCGTGACGTCACACGCATGCGTCATCATTCCGCGACGTTTCAGCAGGATACTTTCGCGCGAAATTGAAAATTGCAATTTAATAAACTAAAGCGGCCGTATTGGCATGTGTTGCAATGTTAATATTTCATCATTGATATATAAACTATCAGACTGCGTGGTGGGTAGTAGTGGCTTTCAGTAGGCCTTTAATATATTAGACAAATTAGATATTAGACACATTTACTAGGATAATTCCGGAAAAGCCCTTATTTGCTTCTTGTGTTACTAGTGTTTTAGTGAGATTATATGGTCGTACCTGTACAACCTGAAAGTCGGACGGGGTGTGGCTACGGGTGTGGTGCCTGCCAGTGTCTCTGAGGAAAGCCACGTTTCTCGACAAGGCAAAGGCTCCACGGTGGAAGCACCAGACGGTCGGTGGGAAGAGGCAAGAGAGTCCGCAGCTGCCTATTTGACAGGTGCAGGAGGAACGACGCAAGCTCTCCGCTCATGTCAACAGTAAGAGCCGACTTATTACCATTTTCTCTCCAAAACCTGCCGGTTGACATGTGGTAGGGAACTATGTTCGCTTGAACGCTCTGTTCCATAGTAAAGCTTCACCGTCATCTTTAGGGAATGTAAACAATGAAACACTGGCTGTGTTTGTGTTGCTAAAGGCGGCCGCAATACACCGCTTCCCACCTACAGCTTTCTTCTTTGACGTCTCCATTATTAATTGAACAAATTGCAAAAGATTCAGCAACACAGATGTCCGGAATACTGCGGAATTATGCGATGAAAAGAGACGACTTATAGCTGTGAACGGTGGCGGACCAAAAATGTCCGCTACAATCCGCGACGTCATCATACCGCGACGTTTCAGCAGGATACTTCCGTGCGAAATTTAAAATTGCAATTTAGTAAAGTAAAAAGGCCGTATTGGCATGTGTTGCAATGTTAATATTTCATCATTGATATATAAACTATCAGACTGCGTGGTAGTTGGTTTCAGCAGGCCTTTAAGTAGTGTGAATTGAAGTGAATTATATTTATATAGCGCTTTTCTCAAGTGACTCAAAGCGCTTTACGTAGTGACACCCAATATCTAAGTTACATTTAAACCAGTGTGGGTGGCACTGGGAGCAGGTGGGTAAAGTGTCTTGCCCAAGGACACAACGGCAGTAACTATGATGGCACAAGCGGGAATCGAACCTTCAACTCTCAAGTTGCTGGCACGGCCGCTCTACCAACCGAGCTATGCCGTATCTTGTCTTTGCAGTCTATTCAATTGTATATAAGTTGAAAAGGATTTGCAAATCATTGTATTCTGTTTTTATTATTTAATTTGATTTACAAAAAGTGCCAACTTCACTGGTTTTGGGTTTAGTTGTATTTTTACATGCAGTCAGCTTTCAGCCCCTGGCCATTTTTTTTTTTTTTTAGCCCCAGGTCAAAAGCTCTGGACACCCCCTGCTGTAGATGTTGAATAACACATTTAAATTATACATTCCGCCGACTCCTCCATTTTCTGTTTTGGGGTTTTTTTGTTAACCATGCTGCAAAACCTTAAATCTGGAACGAGGAAAGAAAGCAGGCCAGGTTTTGGAGGATCAATAGACGATGTGTGATAACCTGACAGATTCATATTAGATACGCCGGGCTGCAGCCTGCAATCCTGTCATTACATCCGTCTGCATTCCCGCCGACTGACTCTGAAGATGAGCATGGGAGCACAGAGACAGCACATATTGCCGACTCCATGACTGCCATGAGACGGAAAGAAATGTTATGAAATGTCACAACCAAGCACTGGAGGTGGGATGGACAAAAAAAACCTTATATCTCGTAACACTAAACCCCCTGGAATAAACGAAATGTGGATTAACCGTTTCTAGAATTTTCAGAGTTCTGTTTGAAGCTGCAATGAGCAGTGAAAACGTCGTCTCGCTCTCCCCAGATAGTCTCTCTGAAACACCCGCCGTCTCTCCCTGACCTGATGCTTGTCACCATCTGTCATGGAAACCTCTCAAAAAGTGATCTGGCAACATGGCGTGTACAAACTCCTGCTAATCCAGAACAAATACTGCCATTTTTTAATCTTATTTTATTCAACGTCCGCAAATATCTCTGCACAGCATTTAATTTCAATGCACATAATTAGATATTTTAGTAGTGCTGTCATAATAAACATTTTTATTACTTTAATCCCATTTAAATAATTAATAGCAAAAAGTCACAAGGTGGGCAGTACGGTGGACCAGGGGTTAGTGCATGTGCCTCACAATACGAAGATCCTGATGTAGTCCTTGGAATTTGGAGTTTAAATAAGCAGAATTAAAGTCAAAGACTCGCTATCAAGAAAAATCTAAATAGTAAAAAACTGTTAGAACAAGGCAGCTACTAATGGAAGTCTGTTCTGACTTTTTCTTTGCACCGACAGAAAAAGAAGTAGAACATTTGTTTAAGTAAGCAGAAATAAAGTCAAAGACTCGCTATTAAAAAAAACCTAAGGAGTAAAAAACTGCTAGAATGAGGCAGCTACCGATGGAAGTCGTCAATTCCCACTTTTTCTTGGCGCCGACGGAAAAAGAAGTAGAACCAAGCAGAATTAAAGTCAAAGACTGGCTATAAAGATAACCAAAATTGTAAAAACTGCTAGAACGAGGCAGCTACTGATGTAAGTCGTCTATTCAGACGTTTTCTTGGCGCCGACAGAAAAAGAAGTAGAACGAATCATAATTAAAGTCAAAGACTCGCTATAAAGAAAACCTAAATAGTAAAAAACTGCTAGAACGAGGCAGCTACCGATGAAAGTCGTCTAATCCGACTTTTTCTTGGCCCCGACAGAAAAAGAAGTAGAAAGCTTGTTTAAATAAGCAGAATTAAAGTCAAAGACTCGCTATAAAGATAACAAAAATTGTAAAAACTGCTAGAAGGAGGCAGCTACTGATGTAAGTCGTCTATTCCGACTTTTTCTTGGCGCCACCCGAAAAAGAAGTAGAACGAAGCATAAGTAAAGTCAAAGACTCGCTATAAAGAAAACCTAAAGAGTAAAAAACTGCCAGAACGAGGCAGCTACCGATGGAAGTAGTATATTCCGACTTTTTCTTGGCGGCGACAAAAAAAGAAGTAGAACACGTGTTTAAGTAAGCAGAATTCAAGTCAAAGACTCGCTATAAAGAAAACCTAAATAGTAGAAAACTGCTAGAACGAGGCAGGTACCGATTGATGTTGTCTATTCTGACTTTTTCTTGGCGCCGACAGAAAAAGAAGTAGAACGCTTGTTTAAGTAAGCAGAATTAAAGTCAAAGACTCGCTATAAAGACAGCAAAAATAGTAAAAAAAAAACCTGCTAGAACGAGGCAGGTACCAATGGAAGTTGTCTATTCTGACTTTTTCTTAAAGCCGACAGAAAAAGAAGTAGAACGAAGCAGAATTAAAGTCAAAGACTTGCTATTTAAAAAAACCTAAAGAGTAAAAAACTGCTACAACGAGGCAGCTACCGATGAAAGTCGTCTAATCTGACTTTTTCTTGGCCCCGGCAGAAAAAGAAGTAGAACGCTTGTCTAAATAAGCAGAATTAAAGTCAAAGACTGGCTATAAAGATAACAAAAATTGTAAAAACTGCTAGAACGAGGCAGCTACTGATGTAGGTCGTCTATTCAGACTTTTTCTTGGCGCCGCCCGAAAAAGAAGTAGAACGAAGCATAAGTAAAGTCAAAGACTCGCTATAAAGAAAACCTAAAGAGTAAAAAACTGCTAGAACGAGGCAGCTACCGATGGAAGTAGTATATTCCGACTTTTTCTTGGCGGCGACAGAAAAAGAAGTAGAACACGTGTTTAAGTAAGCAGAATTTAAGTCAAAGACTCGCTATAAAAAAAGTCGTCTATTCCAACTTTATGCAATGAGTCACAAGGTTGTAAGTTGATAATATTAACACAGACACTTGCAAGCGTGTTAGCGTATTAGCTCATGCCAACAATGCTAGCAGGTACTAATATGCATGAAAAATGTTACAATAATGATCTATATATCATCACAAAACTCTTATGCTTAAGGGCTGTTGCCATAGTTATTATCAATTGTGCTGAAGTGGTATTTTTATTTGGCTGTGCAAAGCTGGCAATCCAAAAGACTGCAAGCCAGTCTGGTATCAAAGTCTGTGTCCGGGAACGGCCTGCTGACCGCCAAGGCCGAACACCGCCGTGACGCAGACAGAGCAGAGACAAGGCGATATCACCAGCGTCAACACATTTGCATTTTTTGTATAATCACATATTGTTTCTAACTGAAGCTGTCGAGATTACTCCCTTCCCTCAGCGACAGCTTCAGTGATATAACCAGGGACCTCCTAGATAAATAGAGGAAGCACGCGGGCTGGACTTTAGAGCGAAGTTTAAATCTGAACCTACAACACTCAGTCTTAACAGAAGAGCACGGAACTCATAGGACAAACAATAACACACCACGTCGGTGTGTTTACTCGTTTGTTTTTTATTACTACAAACCCCGTTTCCATATGAGTTGAGAAATTGTGTTAGATGTAAATATAAACAGAATACAATGATTTGCAAATCCTTTTCAACCCATATTCAGTTGAATATGCTACAAAGACAACATATTTCATGTTCAAACTCAAACTTTGTTTATTTTTTTTGCAAATAATAATTAACTTACAATTTCCAAGCTGTTTTTATACCCAATCATGGCACCCACCTGTTCCCAATTAGCCTGCACACCTGTGGGATGTTCCAAATAAGTGTTTGATGAGCATTCCCCAACTTTATCAGTATTTATTGCCACCTTTCCCAACTTCTTTGTCACGTTTTGCTGGCATCAAATTCTGAAGTTAATGATTATTTGCAAAAAAAAAAAAAAATTAACAGTTTGAACATCAAATATGTTGTCTTTAAAGCATATTCAACTGAATATGGGTTGAAAAGGATTTGCAAATCATTGTATTCTGTTTATATTTACATCTAACACAATTTCCCAACTCATATGGAAACGGGGTTTGTATTTGCATTGTAAAAATCCATAAATTAGCTGCACCGTTTTATAAGCCGCAGGGTTCAAAACGTCGGGAAAAAAGCTGTGGTTTATAGTCCGGAATTTACGGTATATTTGTTATATAGTTCTGACTTGTTTTTAATGAATTCTTCTACCTACTACGCTACTGCATTTTATTATTGGCGGTACTTGGGGAGCCAAGTTTGAGAACAATCAGGTTTTTAGGCAAAGAATTTATGCGGTGAGTCCCGTCCACAGGAAACCATCCCAAGCGGAGGCTTGGGATGGTTTCCTGTGGACGGGACTCTCGCAGCTGTCTTGGATCCGCTTTGAACTGAACTCTCGTGGCTGTGTTGGAGCCACTATGGATTGAACTTTCACAGTATCATGTTAGACCCGCTCGACATCCATTGCTTTCGGTCCCCTAGAGGGGGGGGGGGGTTGCCCACATCTGAGGTCCTCTCCAAGGTTTCTCATAGTCAGCATTGTCACTGGCGTCCCACTGGATGTGAATTCTCCCTGCCAACTGGGTGTGAGTTTTCCTTGCCCTTTTGTGGGTTCTTCCGAGGATGTTGTAGTCGTAATGATTTGTGCAGTCCTTTGAGACATTTGTGATTTGGGGCTATATAAATAAACATTGTGGGTTCTCCAAAAAGAACATCTTTAACATTTCTTTGCTTGTTACCCGGTGGGAGTTGCGTTATCTGCGCCAGTCATGTTCACGGAGCAGACCTTTGCTCTTTCTTGCTCGCCGTCACACACACACACACACACACACACACACACACACACACACACACACACACACACACACACACACACACACACACACACACACACACCTGGCTGAGGCTGATAACATCCTGCTGTGTCTGATGGAGGACAATAGACGACGAAATTGCCAGCAACAACAAAAAAGCTCCACCATCACACACAGTCGTGGTCAAAAGTTTACATACACTTGTGCAGAACATAATGTCATGGCTGTCTTGAGTTTCCAGTCATTTCTACAACACTTATTTTTTTTGTGTGATAGAGTGATTGACGCACATGCTTGTCGGTAAAAGAAAAACAAAAAACATTCATGAAGTTTGGTTCTATTATGGGTTTACTAAAAATGTGACCCAATCTGCTGGGGCAAAAAAGTATTTAGTCAGCCAGCGATTGTGCAAGTTCTCCCACTTAAAATGATGACAGAGGTCTGTCATTTTCATCATAGGTACACTTCAACTGTGAGAGACAGAATGTGAAAAAAAACAATCCAGTAATTCAAATTGTAGGAATTTTAAAGAATTTATTTGTGAATTATGGTGGAAAATAAGTATTTGGTCAACCATTCAAAGCTCTCACTGATGGAAGGAGGTTTTGGCTCAAAATCTCACGATACATGGCCCCATTCATTCTTTCCTTAACACGGATCAATCGTCCTGTCCCCTTAGCAGAAAAACAGCCCCAAAGCATGATGTTTCCACCCCCATGCTTCACAGTAGGTATGGTGTTCTTGGGATGCAACTCAGTATTCTTCTTCCTCC
This sequence comes from Nerophis ophidion, assembly GCF_033978795.1. Taxonomy (NCBI): domain Eukaryota; kingdom Metazoa; phylum Chordata; class Actinopteri; order Syngnathiformes; family Syngnathidae; genus Nerophis; species Nerophis ophidion. Next base: position 5,481,054 of record NC_084635.1, read on the forward strand.
AAACACGACGAGTTGAGTTTATACCAAAATGGATACATGGATGATACAGCAGAGGATTGGGAGAATGTCATGTGGTCAGATGAAACCAAAATAGAACTTTTTGGTATAAACTCAACTCGTCGTGTTTGGAGGAAGAAGAATACTGAGTTGCATCCCAAGAACACCACACCTACTGTGAAGCATGGGGGTGGAAACATCATGGGATTAAAGGCCTCACCTTTTCCCCTCGAAACATATTGCTGGATATTGTGGCCAAACAGCTCAATTTTTGTTTCATCTGACATCACATGGACAAAGATAAGAAATTCTGGAAGAAAGTTTTGGTGTCAGATGGAACAAAAATGTTAAAATCTAAATCCAATTGTGAGCGCAAGAAGTTCAGTCTTCTTGCGCTAGGATCCTTTTTTTTTTTCTTTATCATGAAAAAGGGAGGTTTTTGTGGTTGGTGCAGTAATTGTAAGTGTATATTGTGTTTTTTATGTTGATTTTAATTAAAAAAAAATTTGTCTGCGGCCCGGTAGCAATCGGGCCACGGCCCGGTGGTTGGTGACCACTGAGTTAAATAGTACCTGATAGTCGGAGGGGTGTGGCCACGGGTGTGTTTAGGGAAATGTTGAGGGGAAGTCACAAAGCTGCAGCAGGACGGAAGCTCCGCTGATCTCCGCTAAGAGGCGACTTATTACCACAATTTTCTTACCGAAAACTGCCGGTTGACATGTAGTCGGGATCCATGTCCGCTTGACCGCTCTGATCCATAGTAAAGCTTCACCTCCGGGAATTTCAAACAAGGAAACACCGTGTGTTTGTGTGGCTAAAGGCTAAAGCTTCCCACCTCCATCTTTCTACTTTGACTTCTCCATTATTATTTGAACAAATTGCAAAAGATTCAGCAACACCGATGTCCAGAATAATGTGTAATTATGCGATGAAAAGAGATGACTTTTAGCCGTAAGTGGTGCTGGGCAACTTTTGGTCGCCAATAAAAAAGCCTTGCCTGTACCGGAAGTAGCAGACGATGTGCGCGTGACATCACGGGTTGTGGAGCTCCTCACATCTGAACATTGTTTACAATGTGAGCCTCCAGCAGCAAGAGCTATTTGGACGGAGAAAGCGACAATTTCCCCATTATTTGAGCGAGGATGAAAGATTTGTGGATGAGGAAATTTAGAGAGAAAGACTAGAAAAAAAAAAAGCCGATTGCATTGGGAGCGATTCAGATGTTTTTAGACACATTTACTAGGATAATTCTGGGAAATCACTTATATGCCTATTGTGTTGCTAGTGTTTTAGTGAGTTAAATAGTACCTTAAAGTCGGAGGGGTGTGGCCACGGGTGTTTTGACGCCAGAGTCTCTGAGAGTCACGGCAGCTGCAGGAGGACGACGGCTCCGCTGATCTCCGGTAAGAGGCGACTTATTGCCACAATTTTCTTACCGAAAACTGCCGGTTGACATGTAGTCGGGATCCATGTTCGCTTGACCGCTCTGATCCATAGTAAAGCTTCACCTCCGGGAATTTTAAACGAGGAATCACCGTGTGTTTGTGTGGCTAAAGGCTAAAGCTTCCCACCTCCATCTTTCTACTTTGACTTCTCCATTATTAATTGAACAAATTGAAAAAGATTCAGCAACATAGATGTCCAAAATACTGTGTAATTGCGCGATGAAAAGAAACGACTTTTAGCCATAAGTGGTGCATGCAACTTTTGGTCGCCAATAAAAAAGCCTTGCCTTTACCGGAAGTAGCAGACGATGTGCGCGTGACGTCACGGGTTGTGGAGCTCCTCACATCTGAACATTGTTTACAATGTGAGCCTCCAGCAGCAAGAGCTATTTGGACGGAGAAAGCGACAATTTCCCCATAATTTGAGCGAGGATGAAAGATTTGTGGATGAGGAAATTTAGAGAGAAAGACTAGAAAAAAAAAAGAAGCCGATTGCATTGGGAGCGATTCAGATGTTTTTAGACACATTTACTAGGATAATTCTGGGAAATCATTTATCTTTCTATTGTGTTGCTAGTGTTTTAGTGAGTTAAATAGTACCTTAAAGTCGGAGGGGTGTGGCCACGGGTGTTTTGACGCCAGAGTCTCTGAGAGTCACGGCAGCTGCAGGAGCACGATGGCTCCGCTGATCTCCGGTAAGAGGCGACTTATTTCCACAATTTTCTCACTCCGCGACGTTTTCAACAGGAAACTCCACGGGAAATTCAAAATTGTAATTTAGTAAATTAAACCGGCCGTATTGGCGTGTGTTGCAATGTTATTTCATCATTGATGTATAAACTATCAGACTGCGTGGTCGCTAGTAGTGGGTTTCAGTAGGCCTTTAAAGCACCAGTTCCACCACCATGCTTGACGGTAGGTATTGTGTTCCTGGGATTAAAGTCCTCACCTTTTCCGTGGCTAAAAAGCTCCATTTTTGTTTCACTCTTGATCTGTACACGCACCCAGAAATGCGTATACAGACGTCTCCTCGTGGTCACCTGACTAACCACTTGAATGAAAATACACCCCATGCAAACTGTGCCGCGTTAGCTACAGAGAAACTGGCGCACATGGAACTGGGAAATGTTCCCGTGCACTTCGATGCATGACTGGTTTCCGTTCAATTTCATTATCCTCCGACAGCGTCCGCTTGCCAAAAGATGAACACAC
>NC_084635.1:5491207-5553707 GCF_033978795.1 Nerophis ophidion
CATGTTGAAGACAGCTGTCATTTTGTTGTTGTTGTTGATGTTGCGTTGGACTACTTCGATTTGCTGGATTATTGTTATGCATTCCTGAAAGCTTTTTCCAGTACTTGTAATCACGCCCCCTCGCCTTGTGAATTTCTACAATTCACCAGCTGGGCTTCCTCCTGTCTTTTTTGTTTGTTTGGCAATTTAGATTTTTTTTTTTTTTTTTTTTTAAACTAAAACCATCGACCTTTTTTTGTTTAATGAAATATGTTTTTTGACGTCTCAGCGCCCTGGGGTAACGCTACAAGACATTTTAGAAAACAACATTTTTCTTTCTTGGCAAAGTGTTTTGTTTTTTTACGATTATGGAAGAAAACCAAAGCTAACTGTGCTGTGCAGGGTTTTAAATGAATGTTGCGATTCAGGCCCTCTGCTAACGTGCTAACTGCTACGTTGTGTGCTTTTTAAGAATTTTTAAGAGTTTTTTTTCATGTCAGAAAACCAACAAATTAAAGGCCTACTGAAATGAGATGTTCTTATTTAAACGGGGATAGCAGGTCCATTCTATGTGTCATACTTGATCATTTCGCGATATTGCCATATTTTTGCTGAAAGGATTTAGTAGAGAACATAGACAATAAAGTTCGCAACTTTTGGTCGCTAATAAAAAAGCCTTGCCTGTACCGGAAGTAGCAGACGATGTGCGCGTGACATCACCGATGTGAGGGCTCCTCACATCCTCACATTGTTTATAATGTGAGCCACCAGCAGTAAGAGCAATTCGGAATGAGAAAGCAACAATTTCCCCATTAATTTGAGCGAGGATGAAAGATTTGTGGATGAGGAAAGTTAGAGTGAATCACTAATAATAAAAAAAAAGAAAGAAAAAAGAGAAAAGGCGGCGGCAGTGGGAGAGTTTCAGATGTATTTAGACACATTTACTAGGATAATTCTGGAAGATCCCTTATCTACTTATTGTGTTAATAGTATTTTAGTGACATTGTAAAGTCATACCTCAAAGTCGGATGGCTGCGGTGAACGCCAGTGGCTCTGAGAGAAGCCGAGGAGCAAAAATCACAGCTGCCTTTTTGAGCTGCAGGATGAGGTCGCGTAATCCACTCAAGTCTCCGGTTAGAGCCGAACTAATATCACAATTTTCCCATCCAAAAACTTGCTGGTTGATGTAGAGAAACATGTTCCCTTAACTGCTCTGTGTTAAAGCTTCACAACAAACAAAGAAACACCGGCTCTGTTTCAGTTGCTAGAGACAGCTGCAATCCACCAACAGCATTCTTCTTTGACGTCTCCATTATTAATCGAACAAATTGCAAAAGATTCAGCAACACAGATGTCCAAGTTACTGTGTAATTGCGTGATGAAAAGAGACAACTTTTAGTCGTAAGTGGTGCTGGGCTAATATGTCCCCTCCAACCAATAACGTCACAAACACGCGTCATCATTCCGTGACGTTTTCAACAGGAAACTCCCGGGAAAATTAAAATTGCAATTTAGTAAACTAAAAAGGCCGTATTGGCATGTGTTGCAATGTTAATATTTCATCATTGATATATAAACTATCAGACTGCGTGGTCGCTAGTAGTGGCTTTCAGTAGGCCTTTAAGCTTTGTCGAGAGGAGTGGTCAAAAAAAAATAAAAAAATCAACCAGAAGCTTGTGGCTGGCTACCAAAAGCGGCTTATTGCAGTGAAACTTGCCAAGGGACATGTAAACAAATATTAACATTGCTGTATGTATACTTTAGACCCAGCAGATTTGCTCACATTTTCAGTAGACACATAATAAATTCATAAAAGAACCGAACTTCATGAATGTTTTTTGTTACCGACAAGTATGTGCAGCAATCACTCTATCACAAAAAAAAAAAAAAAAAAGAGTTGTAGAAATTATTGACAACTCAAAGACAGCCGTGATATTATGTCCTATAGATTTGTACGCAGAGGTGGGTAGTAACGCGCTACATTTACTCCGTTACATTTACTTGAGTAACTTTTGGGATAAATTGTACTTCTAAGAGTAGTTTTTATGCAACATACTTTTACTTGAGTATATTTATAGAGAAGATACGCTACTTTTACTCCGCTCCATTTATCTACATTCAGCTCGCTATTCGCTACTTTTTTTTTATCGATCTGTTAATGTTTGTTTTGGTTAATGACAGAGCTTCAATGTAGGATCTACGCATGCCTGCGTTTCACCAATCACATGCAGTCACTGGTGACGTTGGACCAATCAAACAGAGCCAGGTGGTCACATGACCCGACTTAAACAAGTTGAAAAACTTATTGGGGTGTTACCATTTAGTGGTCAATTGTACAGAATATGTACTGTACTGTGCAATCTACTAATAAAAGTTTCAATCAATCAATCAAAAGTGTAAAGGAAAAAAGACACTTTTTACTTCAACCGTAATTCCCGTCAAAAGCCTAAAGACTGATCGCACAGTTCCTGTCTTCACAATAAAAGCGCCGCTTCATCGCGCCTGCGTTAACAAAATAAGAGTCCCCGAAAGCCAGAGCAAACAAGCTAGCAAGCTACGGAGTTTGCCGCCAATGTATTTCTTGTAAAGTGTATAAAAACGAATATGGAAGCTGGACAAATAAGATGCCAAAAACCAACGACTTTCATGTGGTGTTAGACGGGAAAGAGGAACTTTTTTTCTCCCCCATTTGAAAAAGTGGACGTTATCAGCACTATACTGTCTGATTCCAATCAATGCAAGTCATCAGAATCAGGTAATACACCAACTTATATTCTTGTCTTCATGCAAGATAGGAATCTATATGTTAAACATGCATGTGTATTCATTAAAACACCTTTAACATGTCAACAAAAACGGCAAAATAAATAAATATGATTTATATACTGTGCATATATATATATATATATATATATATATATATACTATATGATATGTGTGTATGTATATATGAGGTAGATCACCGCGACTTGGTCAGTTATTAAGTAATTGATTAACGTTAAACTTATTGGGGTGTTACCATTTAGTGGTCAATTGTACGGAATATGTACTGTACTGTGCAATCTACTAATATGTGTTTTAATCAATCAATCAATCAATAAATGCCTACTGAGCCTATGGTGCTGTTAAGTTATTGTGGCTCAATGTGCCTTATTTTAATTTTTTATTTTAATGTACTATTATTTAAAATATATTATTGTTTTAGTTGCTTAAGAGATATTCCTGGCTCTGAATTTGCTCATTGCTATTTTTATGTTTTTGTGCATTATTTGTTGCCGTAATCATTAAACAAACAGGTTACTCATCAGTTACTCAGTACTTGAGTAGTTTTTTCACAACATACTTTTTACTTTTACTCAAGTAAATATTTGGGTGACTACTCCTTACTTTTACTTGAGTAAAACATCTCTAAAGTAACAGTACTCTTATTTGAGTACAATTTCTGGCTACTCTACCCACCTCTGATTGTATGTAAACGTTTGACCACGACTGTATGTTGTGCTTTTAACCCGGCTTTTCTCAAAGTGTGGGGATAGAGACGTGACAGGTGGGGCGTGAAGAACGGGAGGAAATTTCACTTTAAATTATTATTTTTTTTATTATGTTTTTAGATTTTTTTTACAATGCTTTCATTTTCTATTCACACTGTAAATCACTTTGTGATTCTGTTGTGAAATCTGCTATATAAATAAATGTAAATTACTTATTTTTCCTGTAGGCTTTAAATTTCTAGGTAGGATCGAAAGTTTGACAGACATAGCAACAGTAACTAATGGGGGCGGGGCTAAGCGGAACAAACTTTTTGGGTAGCAGGCTAATGTGTGGACCACAATTACACAAAATGGATAAATTTGTGACTCGCACCTTAAAGGTCGTCGAGCCAGCGCCTGCAGAGAAACAAAAATCTGACGGGCTCCAATCAACCAAAAAGCCAAATGAAAAGAAAATATGATGAAGGGTATCAGTCTTGCTCTTTGATTTACGGCAGCGATGGCGTAGGGAGAGGAGAGACCCCTGAGTGTTCTGTGTCTAAAACCGCTAGCAGCAGACAACATGAGACCCAACAAATGAAAAAGACACCTCGAGACCACACACCTAATCACGTCAATAAGCCACTTGATTTCTTTCAAAGAAAACTGGCAGAGTACCGTCGACAGAAGAAGCGCACGGTAAAAACTGCATCAGTACACAGTAACGCACAAATGACTTCATATAGAGTTGCATACAGAATTGCACAATGCAAAAAAAGCACACACAATTGCTGAGCAGCTCATTCTCCCCGCTGCAACAGACATGGTGTCAGTCGTGCTTGACGAGACAAGCGCAGCAAAATTAAAAGCTGTCCCGCCGTCAAACGACACAGTGGCGAGACGTATATGCGACATTGCAAGTGATCTTGAGGAACAACTCGTAGACAAATTAAAAGAAAGTCGTTTTGCTTTACAAGTGGACGAAGCTACTGCCAGCGATAAAGAATGCCTGTTCATCGCATACGCCCGCTTTGGGAATGGCGAGTCACTGTGCGAGGATTTGCAAATGCTTAGCTCCTCCCTTTTTTTTTTTTTTTTTTGCAAAAATTGCAAAGTGGCACTTTTTTTTAATTTATTATTGAACTTGATGCAAGTTGTAACACTTTTTTTGGTTTATTATTGAACTTGATGCAAGTTATAACACTTGTTTTATTTATTATTGAACTTGATGCAATTTATTTGATTTATTATTGAACTTGATGCAAGTTATAACACTTTTTTTGGTTTATTATTGAACTCGATGCAAGTTATAACACTTTTTTTGGTTTATTATTAAACTCAATGCAAGTTATAACAGTTTATTTGGTTTATTATTGAACTTGATGCAAGTTATAACACTTTATTGATGTATTATTAAACTTGATGCAAGTTATAACACTTTATTGATGTATTATTAAACTTGATGCAAGTTATAACACTTTATTGATGTATTATTAAACTTGATGCAAGTTATAACACTTTATTGATGTATTATTAAACTTGATGCAAGTTATAACACTTTATTGATGTATTATTAAACTTGATGCAAGTTATAACACTTTTTTTGATGTATTATTAAACTTAATGCAAGTTATAACACTTTTTTGGTTTATTATTGAACTTGATGCAGGTTATAACACTTTATTGATGTATTATTAAACTTGATGCAAGTTATAACACTTTATTGATGTATTATTAAACTTGATGCAAGTTATAACACTTTATTGATGTATTATTAAACTTGATGCAAGTTATAACACTTTATTGATGTATTATTAAACTCGATGCAAGTTATAACACTTTTTTTGATGTATTATTAAACTTAATGCAAGTTATAACACTTTTTTTGGTTTATTGTTGAACTCGATGCAAGTTATAACACTTTTTTTGGTTTATTATTGAACTCAATGCAAGTTATAACACTTTATTGATGTATTATTAAACTCGATGCAAGTTATAACACTTTTTTTGGTTTATTATTGAACTTGATGCAAGTTACAACACTTTTTTTGGTTTATTGTTGAACTCGATGCAAGTTATAACACTTTTTTTGGTTTATTATTGAACTCAATGCAAGTTATAACACTTTATTGATGTATTATTAAACTTGATGCAAGTTATAACACTTTATTGATGTATTATTAAACTTGATGCAAGTTATAACACTTTTTTTGATGTATTATTAAACTTAATGCAAGTTACAACACTTTTTTTGGTTTATTGTTGAACTCGATGCAAGTTATAACACTTTTTTTGGTTTATTATTGAACTCGATGCAAGTTATAACACTTATTTTATTTATTATTGAACTTGATGCAATTTATTTGATTTATTATTGAACTTGATGCAAGTTATAACACTTTTTTTGGTTTATTATTGAACTTGATGCAAGTTATAACACTTTATTGATGTATTATTAAACTTGATGCAAGTTATAACACTTTTTTGGGTTTATTATTGAACTTGATGCAAGTTATAACACTTTTTTTGGTTTATTATTGAACTCGATGCAAGTTATAACACTTGTTTTATTTATTATTGAACTTGATGCAATTTATTTGATTTATTATTGAACTTGATGCAAGTTATAACACTTTTTTTGATGTATTATTAAACTTGATGCAAGTTATAACACTTTATTGATGTATTATTAAACTTAATGCAAGTTATAACACTTTTTGGGGTTTATTATTGAACTTGATGCAAGTTATAACACTTTATTGATGTATTATTAAACTTAATGCAAGTTATAACACTTTTTTTGGTTTACTATTGAACTTGATGCAAGTTATAACACTTTATTGATGTATTATTAAACTTAATGCAAGTTATAACACTTTTTTTGGTTTATTATTGAACTCGATGCAGGTTATAACACTTTATTGATGTATTATTAAACTTGATGCAAGTTATAACACTTTTTTTGGTTTATTATTGAACTTGATGCAAGTTATAACACTTTATTGATGTATTATTAAACTTAATGCAAGTTATAACACTTTTTTTGGTTTATTATTGAACTCGATGCAAGTTATAACACTTGTTTTATTTATTATTGAACTTGATGCAATTTATTTGATTTATTATTGAACTTGATGCAAGTTATAACACTTTTTTTGATGTATTATTAAACTTGATGCAAGTTATAACACTTTATTGATGTATTATTAAACTTAATGCAAGTTATAACACTTTTTGGGGTTTATTATTGAACTTGATGCAAGTTATAACACTTTATTGATGTATTATTAAACTTAATGCAAGTTATAACACTTTTTGGTTTACTATTGAACTTGATGCAAGTTATAACACTTTATTGATGTATTATTAAACTTGATGCAAGTTATAACACTTTATTGATGTATTATTAAACTTGATGCAAGTTATAACACTTTTTTTGGTTTATTATTGAACTTGATGCAAGTTATAACACTTGTTTTATTTATTATTGAACTTGATGCAAGTTATAACACTTTTTTTGGTTTATTATTGAACTTGATGCAAGTTATAACACTTGTTTTATTTATTATTGAACTCGATGCAAGTTATAACACTTGTTTTATTTATTATTGAACTCGATGCAAGTTATAACACTTGTTTTATTTATTATTGAACTTGATGCAAGTTACACCGCAGCTGCACAGTTATTTTATTTATCATTGAACTTGATGTTATTTTATGTTATTGAGTTAGAATGTATACAACTTGATGTTCAATAAATTTGAAAATGTTTGGCATTAGCGTTCTGTTGGGGCGATGGGGGCAGGTGGGGCTTGAAAACTCCCCCTAATCCAAAGTGGGGGATAACAAAAAAAAAGTTTGAGAACCACTGTTTTAACCAAACAAGCGTTTGTTGGAGAAACTGCCAGCAAAAAAAATACCCCCCAAAAAACCCACACCTGGATTCTAGAGTACATCATGACTGTAAGACCACATGGAGCATGAGGGATCAGCTATGATTTTGTCTATTTGTCGGCGTGTGTACTCGCAAAAATCATGTTTCACAGTCCTTCTAAAATTTCACTTTAGCTCGGCGTTAAACGTCGGGGCTCAATTGCGCTGAAACTGGATCTGAGTGAAAAGAGAAGGGTGGCAGGCAGCGTTTGACATTTTACTAACCTTTGACTGCTGAAGACACTCAGTGGGGGAGCGCACGAAAGATGGAGGTTCTGTCCAGCTTCTGGTCCAACAGCAAAATACTAGAAACAAAGAATACAGTCAGCCAATGCTCAGTTTTTCACAAGAAAGGATGGGGCGAGGTACACCCCTTTGTCCACAACTGTGTGAGCAAATAGTCAAACAGTTGAAGAACAACGTTTCTCAAAGTGCAATTGCAAGAAATTTAGGGATTTCAACATCTACGCTCCATAATATCATCAAAAGGTTCAGAGAATCTGGAGAAATCACTCCACGTAACATTGAATGACCGTGACCTTCAATCCTTAAGTATCCCACTGTATAAAAAACAGACATTAAATACTGAAGGATATCACCACTTGGGCTCAGGAACACTTCAGAAAACCACTGTCACTAAATACAGTTTGTCGCTACATCCTTAAGTGCAAGTTAAAGCTCTACTGTGCAAAGCGAAAGCCATTTATCAACAACATCCAGAAACGCTGCCGGCTTTTCTGGGCCCGAGATCATCTAAGATGGACTGAGGCAAAGTGGAAAAGTGTTCTGTGGTCTGATGAGTCTACATTTCAAATTGTTTTTGGAAATATTCGACATAGTGTCATCCGGACCAAACGGGAAGCGAACCATCGAGACTGCTATCAACGCAAAGTTCAAAAGCCAGCATCTGTGATGGTATGGGGGTGCATTAGTGCCCAAGGCATGGGTAACTTAGACATCTATGAATATTTAATGTGATGTAATCGAAGCCTTGAATAGGTCAATAATTCAAAATGACATTGATTTTGATTCATTATTATTAAAAAAAAAAAGAAACAGGCTGCATGGCAGCTTTGTGTTATAAGAGTAAACATTGCAACAATTTCTTGTTACATTTCACCTGTTTGCTCTTTTATACCACTTTTTATTATGTTTTTAATTTTTTTTTAATTGTATTCTTAAAATGTGTCGTGGGGCCGTTAAAAAATGACCTACTGGCCGCACTTTGGACAGCCTGTGTTAAGCAATGTCAGCTAAGATTTATCTGAGAGCCAGATTCATTCATTAAAAGAGCCACATCTGGCTCTAGAGCCATAGGTTCCCTACCCCTGTTCTAGACCATAGATCAGAGGTGTCCAACTCAAATACAGAGTGGGTCAAAATTTTAAACGGAACAAAGCCGCGGGCCAAGGTTGAACAAATTAACCTTTTAATAGGGACCCAAACAAGTTTTGCATTAAATATTGAACAAGCAAGGCTTATATAACTTTAGTGACATGCAAAATCCAGTTTCAAACAATAATAATTATAATTAAAAAAAATATCAATGGCATATCAAATAAAATTTAAATAAAAATGTTATGCCTTCTTTTCTATTTGCAATCTTCTGAGATAAATATCAATGTTTTTCCACCGGCTAGTAATAAATTTGAAAATTAAATAAAATAATAATGAATGAACCAAACATTCAAGCCTTGAAGTAGCAAGAGAAAATGCATGAATAAAACGTTAATTATTGGTCAGTTTGCTTGGAAGTTTCCCGGAAGAGTTAGTGCTGCAAGGGATTCTAGGTATTTGTTCTGTTGTGTTACGGTGCGGATGTTCACCCGAAATGTGTTTGTCATTCTTGTTTTGTATGGGTTCACGGTGTGGCGCATATTTGTAACAGTGCTAAAGTTGTTTATATGGCCACCCTCAGTGTGACCTGTATGGCTGTTGACCAAGTATGCGTTGCATTCACTTGTGTGTGTGTGTTAAAGGAACAAATATTATGTGACACGCTGTTATTATGGAGGAAAAGCGGACGTGACGACAGGTTGTAGAGAACGCTAAAGGCAGTGCCTTAAATGCACGCCCCCAATATAGTTGTCCAGGTGGAAATCGGTAGAATTTCGGGAGAATGGTTGCCCCGGGAGATTTTTGGGAGGGGCACTGAACTTCGGGAGTCTACCGGGAAAATTAGCAGGGTTGGCAAGTATGAGTATTAGCGGTTGGGGACATCTCTCCGCTGCTGATCCGCCTCCGCTTGGTATGGTTTCCTGTGGACGGGACTCTCGCTGCTGTCTTGGATCCGCTTTGAACTGAACTCTGGCGGCTGTGTTGGAGCCACTATGGATTGAACTTTCACAGTATCATGTTAGACCTGTAGGACATCCATTGCTTTCAGTCCCCTAGAGGGGGGGTGAGGTTGCCCACATCTGAGGTCCTCTCCAAGGTTTCTCATAGTCAGCATTGTCACTGGCGTCCCACTGGATGTGAATTCTCCCTGCCCACTGGGTGTGAGTTTTCCTTGCCCTTTTGTGGGTTCTTCAGAGGATGTTGTAGTCGTAATGATTTGTGCAGTCCTTTGAGACATTTGTGATTTGGGGCTCTATAAATAAACATTGATTGATTGTTACGGCGGCACCGACGCTGTATAACACCGGCGGGCCAGATCTAATGCTAAATTGATATTGCCTCAAGGGCCAAATTAAATTACACGGCGGGCCAGAGTTTGACGCCCATGCCATAGATCATGACATTAAAAATGCAATGATATTTTTCTGTAAATTGAAAAAAAAAAAAAAACTACCATTTGTTTCCCGCGTTAAAATTCTGGTGCATGGTTAGGATTGTGGGCTTCACGGTGGAAGAGGGGTTAGCGCGTCTGCCTCACAATACGAAGGTCCTGCAGTCCTGGGTTCAAATCCAGGCTCGGGATCTTTCTGTGTGGAGTTTGCATGTTCTCCCCGTGAATGCGTGGGTTCCCTCCGGGTACTCCGGCTTCCTCCCACTTCCAAAGACATGCACCTGGGGATAGGCCCCTCCCACTTCCAAAGACATGCACCTGGGGATAGGTTGATTGGCAACACTAAATTGGCCCTAGTGTGTGAATGTTGTCTGTCTATCTGTGTTGGCCCTGCGATGAGGTGGCGACTTGTCCAGGGTGTACCCCGCCTTCCGCCCGATTGTAGCTGAGATAGGCGCCAGCGCCCCCCGTGACCCCGAAAGGGAATAAGCGGTAGAAAATGGATGGATGGATGGAAAATTCTGGTGCATGGTTAGGATTGTGGGCTTCACGGTGGAAGAGGGGTTAGTGCGTCTGCCTCACAATACGAAGGTCCTGCAGTCCTGGGTTCAAATCCAGGCTCGGGATCTTTCTGTGTGGAGTTTGCATGTTCTCCCCGTGAATGCGTGGGTTCCCTCCGGGTACTCCGGCTTCCTCCCACCTCCAAAGACATGCACCTGGGGATAGGTTGATTGGCAACACTAAATTGGCCCTAGTGTGTGAATGTTGTCTGTCTATCTGTGTTGGCCCTGCGATGAGGTGGCGACTTGTCCAGGATGTACCCCGCCTTCCGCCCGATTGTAGCCGAGATAGGCGCCAGCGCCCCCCGCGACCCCCAAAGGGAATAAGCGGTAGAAAATGGATGGATGGGTTAGGATTGTACCACCTCTGCTCCAATTTGATAAGACTAATATTCATTTAAATAGATAATATATATATTTTTTTACATAGCCTAACATGGGTGTCGGCAGCAGAAACCCCAACCAGAACACGAGCCGCTGGCTGCAGAATGCCCACGTACATCGATGCCATTCCAGACAAAGGTGCAAAGCAAGTGAAAGATTATAACTCCCTCCCAGTAGGATACCTTGACAACCGCCTTCACTTTTGTTCGGATGAGGCCACCTGTCGGCAATTCCTTTTATCGTCATTCAAAAGGCGACAGACTGTTTCTGCATCGCGTTACGTCTCGCCCAAAAGTGCACAATCTTTCCTCTCTGGTTTGTTTGATACTGCAGCCTTGTGAATGTTTTTTTTTATGACTGGCATGGCGTCTCTCTCGCCATGTGGCTCACAGTGCAGCCATTCCTATCAGTGCACTCAGTACTTAGGCAGTAAATAGCATGGTTTCCAACTGCGTGCTGAATCCTTCTTAATACCCTGCAATCTTTGACAGAGCCAGACAGAAGACGGACCTACTTTTTTTTTAGGGGAAAGTATAAAACTTCTTGGGGTGTTGTTGGACTAGACAAAATGATGTATTTTTTTCTTTTTAAAAGGGGGAACATTATCACAATTTCAAAAGGGTTAAAAACAATAAAAATCAGTTCCCAGTGGCTTGTATTTTTTGAAGTTTTTTTCAAAATTTTACCGGTCTCGGAATATCCCTAAATAAATCTTTAAAGTGCCTTATTTTCGCTATCTTCGAAACCACTATCCATTTCCCTGTGACGTCATACAGTGCTGCCAATGTAAACAAACAATGGGAATACCACAGCAAGATATAGCGACATTAGCTCTGATTCAAACTCGGATTTCAGCGATTTAAGCGATTCAACAGATTACGCATGTATTGAAACAGATGGTTGGAGTATGAAAATATTGAAGAAGAAACTGAAGCTATTGACGCTATTCATAGCCATAGCATGGCCGAATAGCTACATTAGCATCGCCGGTAAAATGTGCGGACCAAACGATCAGGACTTTCGCATCTTCTGACACTGGAGCAACTTAAATCCGTCGATTGGTGTTTGTTTCGCATTAAATGTGGGTGGAAGGAAACGTAATATAGTTGCAAATGCATCTGCAGGTTATCCATACATCTCTGTGCCATGTCTGCTTTAGCACCGCCGGTAAATAGCATGTTAGCATCAATTAGCATTGATTAGCTGGCAGTCAACATCAACAAAACTCACCTTTGTGATTTCGTTGACTATCGTTGCAAATGCATCTACAGGTTATCCATACATCTCTGTGCCATGTCTACTTTAGCACCGCCGGTAAATAGCATGTTAGCATCGATTAGCATATCATGTTAGCATCGATTAGCGTAGCATGATAGCATCGATTAGCTGGCAGTCAACATCAACAAAACTCACCTTTGTGATTTCGTTGACTATCGTTGCAAATGCATCTGCAGGTTATCCATACATCTCTGTGCCATGTCTGCTTTAGCACCGCCGGTAAATAGCATGTTAGCATCGATTAGCGTAGCATGTTAGCATCGATTAGCTGGCAATCAATATCAACAAAACTCACCTTTGTGATTTCGTTGACTATCGTTGCAAATGCATTTACAGGTTATCCATACATCTCTGTGCCATGTCTGCTTTAGCACCGCCGGTAAATAGCATGTTAGCATCGATTAGCATAGCATGTTAGCATCGATTAGCGTAGCATGATAGCATCGATTAGCTGGCAGTCAACATCAACAAAACTCACCTTTGTGATTTCGTTGACTATCGTTGCAAATGCATCTGCAGGTTATCCATACATCTCTGTGCCGCTAAGAAAAGGCATTGAAGCTTAGGGAAGGCTACGCAAAACGAAGCTAAAACTGAACTGGCTACAAAGTAAACAAAATCAGAATGCTGGAAGACAGCCAAGACGTACAGCGTGTGGAGCAGCAGACGGCGTCCACAAAGTAAATCCGTACATGACATACATATTCCGTACAATTGACCACTAAATGGTAACACCCCAATACGTTTTTCAACTTGTTTAAGTCGGGTCATGTGACCGCCTGGCTCTGTTTGATTGGTCCAACGTCACCAGTGACTGCATGTGATTGGTGAAACGCGGGCATGCGTAGATTCTACTTTGAAGCTCTGTCATAAACCAAAACAAACATTAACAGATCGATAAACAAAAGTAGCGAGCTGATTGTAGATAAATGGAGCGGAGTAAAAGTAGCGTTCCTTCTCTATAAATATACTCAAGTAAAAGTATGTTGCATAAAAACTACTCGTAGAAGTACAATTTATCCCAAAAGTTACTCAAGTAAATGTAACGGAGTAAATGTAGCGCGTTACTACCCACCTCTGGCGCCCTATGGTCCGAAAAATACAGTACATATTTTCCATGTGTATTTATCCGAAGAGTTCCTTCTGGCTCTCAGTTGAGCCGTAAACATTTGTATTTGACATGTACAGCAAATACATTTTTGTGTCGGATAGAATATGCAACACCTGAACAGCATCAAGGGGTTGGAATTGGGCGTTAAATCACCAAAAATGATTCCCGGGCGCGGCCACCGCTGCTGCTCACTGCTCCCCTCACCTCCCAGGGGGTGATCAACGGTGATGGGTCAAATGCAGAGGATAATTTCGCCACACCTAGTGTGTGTGACCATTATTTGTACTTTAACTTTAACACATTTTTCAAAACCACAAAGATTTTTGGTTGTTTTTGATGGATTACTAGAAATGGTATGCTACAAACGCATACATGACTGATTACATTGACGCTGGGGTAGGGAACCTATGGCTCTAGAGCCAGATGTGGCTCTTTTAATGAATGAATCTGGCTCTCAGATACATCTGAGCTGACATTGCTTAACACAGGCTGTCCAAAGTGCGGCCCGCGGGTCATTTTTTAACGGCCCCACGACACATTTTAGGAATACAATTAAAAAAAAAATAAAAAACATAAAAAGTGGTATAAAAGAGCAAACAGGTGAAATGTAACAAGAAATTGTTGCAATGTTTACTCTTATAACACAAAGCTGCCATGCAGGCTGTTTCTTTTTTTAAAAATGAATAATGAATCAAAATCAATGTCATTTTGAATTATTGACCTATTCAAGGCTTCGATTACATCACATTAAATATTCCACTTTGAGATATTTTGGGGGGAAAATGTTGCATATTTTGTGTTTTACCATATAAAAAACTGAGCTGTTTTTTTTTTTTAAAGAAGGGCCTAAAACAAACAAACAAAACATAAAAAATAATAATAAAAATAAAAATTGACGGATATATCTGAAGTTGATCTCGAGATTATTGTGCTAAAAGTAAACGGTAAATAAAATGTATAATTTATTTTTTAACACTTTAATAAGTAGGACACTTTTGGATCCCCAATTATTTTAGTGTGATTTGTTTTTAAGTGTCATTGCTCAAAAAATAATAATGAATCAAAATCCAAAATTAAGGCTCCAATTATTACATAATCTCAAATATTCCACCTAAAAAAGGTATTGGGTGAAAATATTGCATATTTTGTGTTTTTTTCCATTTTTTTTTTCTAATGTTAATCTAGAGATTTAAAATTTGCATAATAATAAAAATTATAATACTGAATAATGACACATTTTTAATATTTTTTGGACCAAAACCCTTTGGGGTCCCCGGGATCATAACTGAGTGGAGGCCTGAATGTATATTTTTTATACATATATTGGTTTTTAAAATAAAAATTATGAAAATGGCCCCCGCTTGCTCTGATTTTTCAGTGTGCGGCCCTCATTGGAAAACGTTTGGACACCCCTGGCTTAACACGATAATTATGAATAATTCCGCTAGTGATCACAGTGCTAAAAATACCGTTCAAAATATAAAACATTCTCATGCATTTTATCCATCCATCCGTTTTCCACCAGACTTGTTCAAGAAGTCGCATTAATGGTCAGAAGAATTTGATTTATTATTGGTTAACTTCAGAATAAGAATGTTATTAAAAAGAATAGGAGATTTATTATACTCTAAACATGTTGGTCTTACTTAAAAATGCACACATTTGGTTGTATTCAGTGTTAAAAAATATGATATGGCTCTCATGGAAATACATTTTAAAATATTTGCCTTTCATGTCTCTCTCAGGCCAAAAGGTTCCCGACCCCTGCATTGACGGAACAAGACAACATCAGAGAGAAAAAGTAGGAAAGCAGAAGGGCCAAAAGCATGACGAGTAATCACAAGGATGACAGGAATCCTAATCAGACATTAAAGGTGAAAAGTCCAAGTCCTAGGAGTATGAGAAGAAGAGTAATAGAGACAACCAAAGCCAACATCTTCAAAGATCAATGTTTTCTAATCCAGGACACATTCATGCATTAATCACATTGTGACCTTTCAGACGGGTTTTTTTATTCCCTTCAACCTCCCAATCTAAATGCTGAAATAAGACAGACTTAGGGACTGACACGCCTCTTCATAAATATTCTTTAAATCAGGGCTCGTCAACGTTTTCTAGACCAAGGACCCCCTACTTGTATTAGGGCTGAAACTGACTATTATTTTGATAGTCGATTAGTCAACAATTATCTTAAAGGCCTACTGAAATGAGATTTTCTTATTTAAACGGGGATAGCAGGTCCATTCTATGTGTCATACTTCATCATTTCGTGATATTGCCATATTTTTGCTGAAAGGATTTAGTAGAGAACATCCACGATAAAGTTCGCAACTTTTGGTCGCTAACAAAAAAGCCTTGCCTGTACCGGAAGTAGCGTACAATGTGCGCATGACATCACAGGTTGTAGGGCTCCTCACATCTGAACATTGTTTATAATGTGAGCCTCCAGCAGCAAGAGCTATTCGGACCGAAACATGTCAAAGAATATCACCAGTGGCCAGCGTAAAGTCTTCCGTTAGCAGCTGTAGGCCGTCACCAGCTTGTCCACGTTGTCCACCCCTCCACGGAGACAGCCCTCGCAAAAATGACTAATTATCTATTGCTAACGGTGGATTCTGATGCGTCATCTATGTTGCTGCTCCTCGATCTTAGCGCTGCCTTCGATACCGTCGATCATAATATTTTATTAGAACGTATCAAAACACGAATTGGTATGTCAGACTTAGCCCTGTCTTGGTTTAACTCTTATCTCACTGACAGGATGCAGTGTGTCTCCCATAACAGTGTGACCTCGGACTACGTTAAGGTACCGTGTGGAGTTCCCCAGGGTTCAGTCCTTGGCCCTGCACTCTTCAGCATCTACATGCTGCCGCTAGGTGACGTCATACGCAAATACGGTATTAGCTTTCACTGTTATGCTGATGACACCCAACTCTACATGCCCCTAAAGCTGACCAACACGCCGGATTGTAGTCAGCTGGAGGCGTGTCTTAATGAAATTAAACAATGGATGTCCGCTAACTTTTTGCAACTCAACGCCAAAAAAACGGAAATGCTGATTATCGGTCCTGCTAGACACCGACCTCTATTTAATAATACAACTCTAACATTTGACAACCAAACAATTAAACAAGGCGACACGGTAAAGAATCTGGGTATTATCTTCGACCCAACTCTCTCCTTTGAGGCACACATTAAAAGCGTTACTAAAACGGCCTTCTTTCATCTCCGTAATATCGCTAAAATTCGCTCCATTTTGTCCACTAAAGACGCTGAGATCATTATCCATGCGTTTGTTACGTCTCGTCTCGATTACTGTAACGTATTATTTTCGGGTCTCCCCATGTCTAGCATTAAAAGATTACAGTTGGTACAAAATGCGGCTGCTAGACTTTTTTACTACGTAAGTAGTAAAACCTTAAAGTCACATCTTAAGTGCACAGGAAGCCAGTGCAGGTGTAATATGATCAAACTTTCTTGTTCTTGTCAAAAGTCTAGTAGCCGAATTTTGTACCAACTAATCTTTTAATGCTAGACATGGGGAGACCCCAAAATAATACGTTACAGTAATCGAGACGAGACGTAACAAACAATGGATAATGATCTCGGCGTCTTTAGTGGACAATATGGAGCGAATTTTAGCGATATTACGGAGATGAAAGAAGGCCGTTTTAGTAACGCTTTTAATGTGTGACTCAAAGGAGAGAGTTGGGTCGAAGATAATACCCAGATTTTTTACCGAGTCACCTTGTTTTATTATTTGGTTGTCAAATGTTAAAGTTGTATTATTAAATAGAGGTCGGTGTCTAGCAGGACCGATAATCAGCATTTCCGTTTTTTGGGCGTTAAGTTGCAAAAAATTATGTATTCTGATATATGTTCTTCATAGAAAATGAGCCAAAGCCAGTGAGTCTCAGTTTGAAAAATTAATGAATTGTATCATTTTTCTTTCAATAAACATCGAAAACGGGTCCCACGGTCCCGAACACCACACAAGGGTTAAGGCCCGGGGGCCACATGCGGCCCGTTTAGCTTTTCAAACAGGCTCGTCGGACATTCCCAAATATTTTTTTTTTTAGATCTTCAAGATGAAAATTGTAGCCGCCATTATGGTGTGCAGTGATGTTTTCAAATAACCGTGAGTCTTGAACTATATAAAGTATTTCAATGGTTGGAATCTGCTCTTTTGCATGATATAGCAGTTACTATGGTCATATAACTAGTTACTATGATAATCTAATTAGTTACTATGGTAATCTAATTAGTTACTATGGTAAGCTAAGTCACGGCAGCTCAGACAAGGCATCAAGTAGTGTGGGTGGGGAGCGTTTCCACAGAGTGTTTTCCAGAGCCTGAAATGCGGGTGTCAGGGACAAACCCAGAAAGACATTTTTACAACAAAGTTCTAACGCGACCCCGGACGGGACAAGCGGTAGAAAATGGATGGATGGTATTACTGATTCAGAAGCACATCATTTCACAGTAAAGTTCACTTCAGTGGAATTCAACATCCTGTTTGCAGCCCCTAAACATTCACTCACTGTCATTTTGTTGTTGTTTTTTCCACCGAAAAAAGCAAAACCTCTGTCATTTTCACTGATGTGTTGAAATTGAAGTTTACTTTTCCGATATCATATCTGGTGCTTGCTTCATAAAAAAAAAGTATTTTTTAGAGGAGGAAGGGAAGGTGTACAGTTAGGTAAAAACAAACCTTGACTTTTTATTTTTTATTTTGTAAGAGTTTTTGACTTCTACCTCTAAGTCTCACCTTAAAACTCATCTGTATACTCTAGCCTTTAAATAGACTCCCTTTTTAGACCAGTTGATCTGCCGCTTCTTTTCTTTCTCCTATGTCCCCCCCTCCCTTGTGGAGGGGGTCCGGTCCGATGACCATGGATGAAGTACTGGCTGTGCATAGTCGAGACCCAGGATGGACCGCTCGCCTGTATCGATTGGGGACATCTCTACGCTGCTGATCCGCCTCCGCTTGAGATGGTTTCCTGTGGACGGGACTCTCGCTGCTGTCTTGGAGCCACTATGGATTGAACTTTCACAGTATCATGTTAGACCCGCTCGACATCCATTGCTTTCGGTCCCCTAGAGGGGGGGGAGGGGGGTTGCCCTCATCTGAGGTCCTCTCCAAGGTTTCTCATAGTCAGCATTGTCACTGGCGTCCCACTGGATGTGAATTCTCCCTGCCCACTGGGTGTGAGTTTTCCTTGCCCTTTTGTGGGTTCTTCCGAGGATGTTGTAGTCGTAATGATTTGTGCAGTCCTTTGAGACATTTGTGATTTGGGGCTATATAAATAAACATTGATTGATTGATTGAATATGCCTGGATCTGTTGCCAGATAGTACCTTTTTTCTTCCAAGTAATCTAAAGTTGTGGTTGGATTACAAAACTCAAAACTAAACATAAATATATAAAACAAAATTAAATGTCCCCTTGATTGAAATGTGTTGAATTTTGCAAATAGGGATGACTTAGCTCGGTTGGTAGAGCGGCCGTGCCAGCAACTTGAGGGTTGCAGGTTCGATTCCCGCTTCCGCCATCCTAGTCACTGCCGTTGTGTCCTTGGGCAATACACTTTACCCACCTGCTCCCAGTGCCACCCACACTGGTTTAAATGTAACTTAGATATTGGGTTTCACTATGTAAAGCGCTTTGAGTCACTAGAGAAAAGCGCTATATAAATATAATTCACTTCACAAAGCTTAGTGATATATCAGATTGTAGGTGTTTTTTTTGTTCACATTTCGATGTTTGTTGCATTTTTGTTGCGTTTTGCTTGATTGTAAAAAATGAGAGGGGATGTGACGTTCATATGTTGTCAATATTCAGTGTTTTATCCTTCATAGTTAATATTGTAAATCCCACATGCTTTATTTTCATGTACAATCCATGTCTCGTTCAGTAAACAATTTTAAAATTCCATTCTGTTTTTTAAGACAGTCTCTCATAACATTTTTAGCATTCAATCCGACATTATTGTGAGTTTTTGTATTAGTGTTCCTAAAAATCAGATATACCGGCCCCCAGGTACATTTTTTTCTCTAAATTTGGCCCCCCAAGTTAAAATTAATGCCCAGGCCTGCTTAACACGATTAGTAATAAACAATTCCGCTGGTAATCAGTGTTAGAAATAACGTTTAACATAAACATTCTCATGCATTTTAATCTATCCATCCGTTTTCTACCGCACCTGTTCAAGAAGTCACAACAATGGTAAGAAGTATTTGATTTATTATTGGTTAGCGTCAGAATAAAAATTGGACGCATTATACTCTAAAAATATTGGTCTCACTTAAGAAATGCATGCATTTAGTTGTATTCAGTGTTAAAAAATATTATATGGCTCTCATGGAAATACATTTTAAAATTTTTGTCTCTCTCAGCCAAAAAGTTTCCTGACCCCGGCTGTAAACTAACAAAAATCTCAAACTCGAAACGCTTTGGCTGCGGAGGGAAAAAAAAAAGGTGCGAAGAATACAATATGCAAAATACAACAAAAAGCGCTCCAATGCTAGAAAGCTGATCTTACCTGACAAGAGGTCTAACAAACAAATGAAAAAGTACAAAAACGTGGCAGTGCACAAGAAGATAGGAAACACTCTGGCACCGGACCGAAGGAAGAAGAGACATTTTTACACATGAGGCAGGGTGACACATGTAGCCACAATCAGGCAATCAGACCAGAGAAACAGGAGGAAGGGCAAGTGATCTGAAACCAGAGGGAAAGTCAGCATTTCAAAATAAAACAGGAAATGACAAAACAACATGAAACCAGACTGCCTTTAGCCTCCTCTAGACCCTGTCGTCACGTTTTTCCTCCAAACAAACAGCGTGTCAAGACCAATCACGTAATATATGCAAATTTTACATACACCCATAAGTGAAGGCCAGGCATACTTAATCAACAGCCATACAGATCACACTGAGGGTGGCTGTATAAACAACTTTAAAACTCTTAAAAATGTGAACCCACACCAAACAAGAATGACAAACACATTTCGAGAGAACATCCGCACCGTAACACAACAGAACAAATACCCAGAACCCCTTGCAGCACTAACTCTTCCAGGATGCTACAATATACACCCCTGCTACCAGCAAACCCCGCCCACCTCAACCCCTCCACACCTACCCCCATCTCCCGAATTCGGAGGTCTCAAGTTTGGCAAGTATGGGTGCACCTGCTGGATGTGTAGGTCCTTAGCCGGTTGGATGTACCGCCAAATTCTCCGAAACGCCTTTGGAGACGTTTTATAGTAGAGTAATGCACATTCAATTCGCGGTCAACACCTCTAGTGGACATTATTGCTGTTAGCATGACAACTGCAAACTCCCCTCAAAACTTGCGACACCTGTGGCATTGCGCCGTGTGAGAAAACTGCACATTTCCGCGTGGCCTTTTGTCGTGGGCAGCCTGAGGCACACCTGTGCAATAATCATGCTGTTTAATCAGCGACTTGATATGCCATACCTGTGAGGTGGGATGGATTATCCTGGCAAAGAAGAAATACTCATTAACACAGATTTAGACGGATTTGCATACACGCATAAGTGAATGCAAGGCATGCTTGATCAACAGCTATACAGATCACACTGAGGGTGGCCGTATAAACAACTTTAAAACTGTAAAAAATATGCGCCACACTGTGAACGCGCACCAAACAAGAATGACAAACACATTCCGGGAGAACATCTGCAGCCTAACACAACAGAACAAATACCCAGAACCCCCTGCAGCACTAACTCTTCCAGGATGCTACAATATACACCCTTGCTACCACCTCAACCCCTCCACACCTACCCCCATCTCCCTAACTCGGAGGTCTCAAGGTTGGCAAGTATGGGTGCCCCTGCTGGATGTGTAGGTCCTTAGCCGGTTGGATGTACCGCCAAATTCTCCGAAACGCCTTTGGAGACGGCTCATGGTAGAGTAATGCACATTCAATTCGCGGTCAACAGCTCTATTATTGCTGTCAGCATGACAACTGCAAACTCCCCTCAAAACTTGCGACACCTGTGGCATTGCGCCGTGTGAGAAAACTGCACTTTTCCGCGTGGCTTTTTATCGTGGGCAGCCTGAGGCACACCTGTGCAATAATCATGCTGTTTAATCAGCGACTTGATATGCCATACCTGTGAGGTGGGATGGATTATCCTGGCAAAGAAGAAATACTCACTAACACAGATTTAAACAGATTTACATACACGCATAAGTGAATGCAAGGCATACTTGATCAACAGCTATACAGATCACACTGAGGGTGGCCGTATAAACAACTTTAAAACTGTAAAAAATATGCGCCACACTGTGAACGCGCACCAAACAAGAATGACAAACACATTCCGGGAGAACATCTGCAGCCTAACACAACAGAACAAATACCCAGAACCCCCTGCAGCACTAACTCTTCCAGGATGCTACAATATACACCCTTGCTACCACCTCAACCCCTCCACACCTACCCCCATCTCCCTAACTCGGAGGTCTCAAGGTTGGCAAGTATGGGTGCCCCTGCTGGATGTGTAGGTCCTTAGCCGGTTGGATGTACCGCCAAATTCTCCGAAACGCCTTTGGAGACGGCTCATGGTAGAGTAATGCACATTCAATTCGCGGTCAACAGCTCTATTATTGCTGTCAGCATGACAACTGCAAATTCCCCTCAAAACTTGCGACACCTGTGGCATTGCGCCGTGTGAGAAAACTGCACATTTCCGCGTGGCCTTTTGTCGTGGGCAGCCTGAGGCACACCTGTGCAATAATCATGCTGTTTAATCAGCGACTTGATATGCCATACCTGTGAGGTGGGATGGATTATCCTGGCAAAGAAGAAATGCTCATTAACACAGATTTGTGGATAATATTTTAGAGGAATAAGTCCTTTTGTGTATCCAGTAAAAGTTTTAGTTCAATTCATGAAAAATGGGAGCAAAAACACAAGTGTTGCGTTTATATTTTGGTTCAGTAGAAAGGCACTCTTCATTTCCCGGTTTCGGGGTCGTGGATTGAGTACTTTTACTGAAAGCAGCTGGAGCCTCTGATGTTTTTGAGACAACAAGCAGCACTTATTGACCGCTCCTTCTCAACAAGGACTCCAGCTGCTCGAACTAATCGACTACAAAACAAACCTTTCATGAGCAGTTTCCAGCATTTTAGCGGCATGAAAGCCAAGCGGCCTGAAAGCACCTAAAGTGCAACGCTGATTCACGCAAACCATTTGCAGAAAATGTTTTCATTCATTGATTTTCAATGTAGCGAAAGCAGAAAATACACATTTCGGGGCTTTTACGTCTCATTAATGGAGATGTGAAGCCAATTAGAGTTCATTGCGAATGTTAAATGGTGACCTAATCAGTGGCAGACTGAAAGAAGCAAAGTAGTTAAAAAAAAAAAAGACAAAGAAAGACAATGCTGAAAAGGTACATACAGGTTTTGGAACAACATATACTGCCATCTAAGCGCCGCTGACTGGCAAAGACAGGCTTAAATAAGGGTCTTGATTACAAACAGGTGCGCGCCCCGAACACCAGAAGCAGGTGAAAATCATAAGTCGGCATGGTAACCAAACAAAACAAGGGAGCGCAAACAGGAACTAACAGTCTAAAAACTAACAAAAACAATCTAGACCAGGGGTCGGGAACCTTTTTGCCTGAGAGAGCCATGAAAGCCGAATATTTTAATATGTATTTCCATGAGAGCCATATAATATTTTTTAACACTGAATACAACTAAATGATACAACTAAATGTGTGCATACAACATATGTTGCCATCCAAGAAACGTTATCATGGACGCCCCTGCTTATTTTAGCAAGACAATGCCAAGCCACATTCAGCACGTGTTACAACAGCGTGG
Organism: Nerophis ophidion; assembly: GCF_033978795.1. NCBI lineage: Eukaryota > Metazoa > Chordata > Actinopteri > Syngnathiformes > Syngnathidae > Nerophis > Nerophis ophidion. The sequence goes on from NC_084635.1 coordinate 5,514,517, forward strand.
CTTTGTAAAAAAAAATAGTGTGGGTACTTTCCTGGCCTGCCTGCAGTCCAGACCTGTCTCCCATCGAAAATGTGTGGCACATTCTGAAGTGTAAAATACGACAGCGGAGACCCCGGACTGTTGAAGGACTGAAGCTGTACATAAAACAAGAATGGGAAAGAATTCCACTTTCAAAGCTTCAACAATTAGTTTCCTTACAATTAGTGTTGTTAAAAGAAAAGGTGATGTAACACAGTGGTGAACATGCCCTTTCCCAACTACTTTGGCACGTGTTGCAGCCAAAAAATTCCAAGTTAATTATTTGCAAATCATTGTATTCCGTTTATATTTACATCTAACAAAATTTCCCAACTCATATGGAATCGGGGTATGTAATAATCTAACTACAAATCTGGGAAGGGCATGAGGTAAACAAACAAACTACGGCGTGGAAAGAACACAAAACTGTGGCATGAAACAAACATAAACGATGGCTTGGAACAAACAAGAAACTGCAGCAAGAAATAAACACGACTCACATGGACACGTCATGATTCCAGCAACATGAACTGTGGGATCTCATGAAAACAAGCAGTGCCGCCAGGCCGACTGACTGGCAAAGACAGGCTTAAATAAGGGTCTTGATTACAAACAGGTGCGCGCCCCGAACACCAGAAGCAGGTGAAAATCATAAGTCGGCATGGTAACCAAACAAAACAAGGGAGCGCAAACAGGAACTAACAGTCTAAAAACTAACAAAAACAATCTAGACCAGGGGTCGGGAACCTTTTTGCCTGAGAGAGCCATGAAAGCCGAATATTTTAATATGTATTTCCATGAGAGCCATATAATATTTTTTAACACTGAATACAACTAAATGATACAACTAAATGTGTGCATACAACATATGTTGCCATCCAAGAAACGTTATCATGGACGCCCCTGCTTATTTCAGCAAGACAATGCCAAGCCACATTCAGCACGTGTTACAACAGCGTGGCTTCGTGAAAAAAATAGTGTGGGTACTTTCCTGGCCTGCCTGCAGTCCAGACCTGTCTCCCATCGAAAATGTGTGGCACGTTATGAAGTGTAAAATACGACAGCGGAGACCCCGGACTGTTGAACGACTGAAGCTCTACATAAAAGAAGAATGGGAAAGAATTCCACTTTCAAAGCTTCAACAATTAGTTTCCTTACAATTAGTGTTGTTAAAAGAAAAGGTGATGTAACCCAGTGGTGAACATGGCCTTTCCCAACTACTTTGGCATGTGTTGCAGCCATGAAATTCTAAGTTAATGATTATTTGCAAAAAAAAAACAAAGTTTATGAGTTTGAACATCCAATATCTTGTCTTTGTAGCATATTCAACTGAATATGGGTTGAAAAGGATTTGCAAATCATTGTATTCTGTTTATATTTACATCTAACACAATTTACCAACTCATATGGAAACGGGGTTTGTATCTTCCGATCAGATAAATCACTTCTCAACTTTTCAAGGTTCTCGGAGGAAATGGACATCCGCGTTGATGCAAAACATGAAAAGAAAATAATTAAAAAGTTACGAAAAAAAACATTTGGGTTCCAAAAAAAAAAAAGAAGAAAAAAAGCTATGTCCATGATTTTAATATTCAAGAAGCATTTAAAAATGTAGCAGTTATAGTTGCCTTTGACCATAAAATAATTAATTAAATGAACCAGATATTTGTTCTAATTTGCAGTTTAGAAAACATTAACAGGAAGTTAGTGTTGTCCCGATACCAATAATTTGGGACCAAAATGTATTCCGATACTTTTCGGTACTTTTTTTTAAATGAAGGAGACCACAAAAAATGGCATTATTGAGTATATTTTAACACAAATCTTAAAGCACATTAAACATATGTTTCTTATTGCAAGTTTGTCCTTAAATAAAATACTGAACATACTAGACTTTTTCAAAAATAAAGGGGACCAGAAAAAAATAACATTGGCTTTATTTTTTTTTTACCTGACACATGCAACGTGACAAATTGGGGAAGTACACCGAAGCCGCCAGTAGAGTCTGGAATGTCTTTAAAATGTGTTTTGTGGCAAGTCCAACTTTGACCAGAGCTTCAGTTGCTCTCGAAAATGGCGATTTCCATTATTTCCAGCAGACTGCATTGCAAAAATGATTTACTCGCTTTTTTATCTCTCTTGCAAGCCACCCAGGAATGAATCTCTTCCTTACTATCCAATAACAAAATGGCTTTTTGTCAAAAGAATGTGTAACTAATTAAAATTATTATTATTATATTTTAAATAATATCTGAGGTAGTGTTGTCCTGATTCCAATATTTTCATACCGGTACCACGATTATTTCGATACTTTTTTATAAATAAAGGGTACCACAAAAAATTGCATTATTGGCTCTATTTTAACAAGAAATCTTAGGATATATTAAACATATGTTTCTTATTGCAAGTTTGTTCTTACATAAAATAGTACATTTGTCTTTTGGTGGTAAGCAAGCAAACAAAGGCTCATTTTAGTCAGCTGACATATGCAGTAACATATTCTGTCATTTATTATTGTATTATTTTGTCAACATTAAAAAAGGACAAGTGGTAGAAAATGAATTGTTAATCTATTAGTTCACTTACTGTTAATATCTGCTTACTTTCTCTTTTAACATGTTCTATCTACACTTCTGTTAAAATGTAATCAACACTTATTCTTCTCTTGTTTGATACTTTACATTAGTGTTGGATGATACCATAAATTTAGGTATCAATCCGATACCAAGTCGTTACAGGATCATACATTGTTCCTCATGTGTCCAAGGACATGTTTCCTGAGTTTATAAACATAATACACAGTATTTTTAAAAAAAAGAAGCTAGCCATGTCTTAAAGCACCTCTTCCTGAGGGTGTTTCAGTGTTATAACTTCACCTTTATCTTTAGTTTTTAAGTTCAAATGCCTCCGTTCTCCCTTTTCTGTCTACACACGGTGTCTGCTTGTAAGTACTCTGTGATCGTGCGCTGCCGAACATGCTCCTCTGCTCGTAAGCGACGAGGTGCGGGGGGCCGTTACTTTTTAGACGCGGTATAGTACCGAATATGATTCATTAGTATTACGGTACTATACTAGTACTGGTATGCCGTACAACTCTAACAAGAAGTAATCCATTGCCCCAATTTTAGTTTTAAACTTAGACTAGATGTGTTTATTAAATTGTGGGCCACAATCTAAAAATACTAAATAATAATAGATAAATAAGTTAAATCATTAATAAAACAGATCCATAAATTTTAAAAGAAAAGAAGCAAACATGAGGCGCAAAGTGCAAAAAGTTGTATTTCGATGCTCATAAAACAAAGTTGACACGCACAATGTTTTTTTGATAAAATATACACATTGCGACAATATTTCTTTTTTAGCTATACAGAACGCAGTTTGAGTTTTTTTTTTTTTTTTTAAGAAATACGTTTGTCTGGCACAAGGAATTGAAACCGCACATTCGATTATTGGAAGATTATCGGATGGATTTTAGACATGTTGGAATATTGTAGCAACTTTACACTTGAATTCATACTTTTGTTTTGAACTTATTTTTTTGCTTAATGACTTCAACTGAATATGGGTTGAAAATGATTTGCAAATCATTGTATTCTGTTTATATTTACATCTAACACAATTTCCCAACTCATATGGAAACGGGGTTTGTACTACTAAAAGACAAGTTGTCTTGCATGTTAAAGGGGAACATTATCAGCAGACCTATGCAAGCGTCAATATATACCTTGATGTTGCAGAAAAAAGACCATCTATTTTTTTTAACCCATTTCCGAACTCTAAACGGGTGAATTTTGGCAAATTAAACGCCTTTCTGTTTATCGCTCTTTTAGCGATGACGTCAGAACGTGACGTCACCGAGGTAACACAGCCGCCATTTTCATTTTCAACACATTACAAACACCGGGTCTCAGCTCTGTTATTTTCCGTTTTTTTCGACTATTTTTTGGAACCTTGGAGACATCATGCCTCGACGGTGTGTTGTCGGAGGGTGTAACAACACTAACAGGGAGGGATTCAAGTTGCACCACTGGCAAGAAATCTGCCGCCAGACCCCCATTGAATGTGCCAGAGTGTCTCCACATTTGACCGGCGATGCTAAGACAGACATGGCACAGAGATGTATGGATAACCTGCAGATGCATTTGCAACCATTAAGTCAACGAAATCACAAAGTTTTGTTGATGTTGTTGACTTATGTGCTAATCAGACATATTTGGTCGGAGCATGACTGCCAGCTAATCGATGCTAACATGCTATGCTAATCGATGCTAACATGCTATTTACGCTAGCTGTATGTACATTTGAAACTAGATACCCACATTTAGTGCGAAACAAACACTTACCAATCCACAGATTTAAGTTGCTCCATTGTCAAAAGATGCGAAAGTCCTGATCGTTTGGTCCGCACATTTTACCGGCGATGCTAATAAGGCAGCCATGCTATGGGCCACTTCATTAGGTACACCCACGCTATGGCCGAATAGCGTCAATAGCTATTCGCTCAATAGCTTCAATTTCTTCTTCAATTTCGTTTTCGCTATCTGCTTCTATACTCCGACCATCTGTTTCAATACATGCGTAATCTGTTGAATCGCTTAAACCGCTGAAATCCGAGTCTGAATCCGAGCTAATGTCGCTACATCTTGCTGTGGTAACCGCCATGTTTGTTTGTATTGGCAGCACTGTATGACATCACAGGGAAATGGACAGTCGCACTGCAAATAGCGAAAATCAAGAACTTTAAAGCTTATTTTAGGGATATTCCGGGAGGAGTAAAATTTTGAAAAAAACTTAGAAAAATAAAACAAGCCACTGGGAACTGATTTTTATTCATTTTAACCCTTTTGAAATTGTGATAATGTTCCCCTTTAATAAGTTTGTGTGTATGCTTCACTGATGAGAGTATTTGGTGAACATCGTTTTGTCCTAATTTTGGCGGTTCTTGAACTCACCATAGTGTGGACTGTGATGCAACAGTTTTTTTATATGTAAAATCTTCCACTCCTTCTTTGTTTCATTTTGTCCACCAGACATTTTATGCTGTGCGTGAATCCACAAAGGTGCGCAAAAAATACAACAAGCCACTGGGAACTGATTTTTTTTTTTAACCCTTTTGAAATTGTGATAATGTTCCCCTTTAAATATCTTATTTTTTTAGCAGGAAATCTAACCACCATGATTTGTGTACCTCGAACATGTGTGACATTTTGACCTCTGCTGCTGGGACAATAAGCCCAACAAGTAAACTCGTGTACTTTACCCGACGCTGATCCCTGTTAAAAGGCGAAGATGATTGCTATTCGGTTTTGTCCGCTGTTCTGGGTAGCTGCCTTATAGGAATGAAGGCGACAAAGCCAATAAAAGGGTATGATGGCGTTCGGCGAGCTGCATTATTAGCGTTAATGGCACCTTGACAGATGTGCAATTCCCTAACTTTGCGCTTTTAACAACCTGGACGCTCCATTTACTTTACAGCCTGGAGGGCATGTCATTACCCCAGCGGCTCCCGAGCACCCTGCTCTCTAATCCGGGCTGAGTGAAGTCTGCACCCCAGTGCCCGTCTTCTTTTGAGAGCAGACTGTACCATGAATTGATTAACGTGGACCCCGACTTAAACAAGTTGAAAAACGTATTGGGGTGTTACCATTTAGTGGTCAATTGTACGGAATATGTACTGAACTGTGCAATCTACTAATAAAAGTATTAATGAATCAATCAATCCAGTCCAGGGGTCACCAACGCGGTGCCCGCGGGCCCCAAGTAGCCCGTAAGAACCAGATGAGTCGCCCGCTGGCCTGTTCTAAAAATAGCTCAAATAGCAGCACTTACCAGTGAGCTGCCTCTATTTTTTAAATTGTATTTATTTACTAGCAAGCTGGTCTCGCTTTGCTCGACATTTTTAATTCTAAGAGAGACAAAATCCATCCATCCATCCATTTTCTACCGCTTGTCCCTTACGGGGTCGCGGGGGGCGCTGGCGCCTATCTCAGCTACAATCGGGCGGAAGGCGGGGTACACCCTGGACAAGTCGCCACCTCATCGCAGGGCCAGAGAGACAAAACTCAAATAGAATTTGAAAATCCAAGAGAATATTTTAAAAACTTGGTCTTCACTTGTTTGAATAAATTCATTTATTTTTTTACTTTGCTTCTTATAACTTTCAGAAAGACAATTTTAGAGAAAAAATACAACCTTAAAAATGATTTTAGGATTTTTAAACACATATACCTTTTAAATTCCTTCCTCTTCTTTCCTGACAATTTAAATCAATGTTCAAGTAATTATTATTATTTTTTTTTTATTGTAAAGAATAATACATGCATTTTAATTTAATTCTTCATTTTAGCGTCTGTTTTTTCGACGAAGAATATTAGTGAAATATTTCTTCAAACTTATGATTAAAATTCTAAAATAATATTCAGGCAAATCTAAAAAAATCTGTAGAATCAAATTTAAATCTTATTTCAAAGTCTCTTGAATTTCTTTTAAAATTTTTGTTCTGGAAAATCTAGAAGAAATAATGATTTGTCTTTGTTAGAAATATAGCTTGGTCCAATTTGTTATATATTCTAACAAAGTGCAGATTGGTTTTTAACCTATTTAAAACATGTCATCTAAATTTTAAAATAATCTTAATCAGGAAAATTTACTCATGATGTGCCATAAATATATTTTTTCAAAAAGATTCAAATTCACTTAATTTTTCTCTTCATTTTAGAATTTCAAAGAGTCGAAATTGAAGATAAACTGCGTTTCAAAATTAAATTTTCCTTTTTTTCGTGTTTTCTCCTCTTTTAAACCGTTCAATTAAGTGGTTTTTTTTTCATCATTTATTCTCTACAAAAAACCTTCCATAAAAGGAAAAAAATGTACGACGGAATGACGGACAGAAATACCCATTTTTATATATATATAGATTTATTTATTAAAGGTAAATTGAGCAAATTGGCTATTTCTGGCAATTTATTTAAGAGTGTATCAAACTGGTAGCCCTTCGCATTAATCAGTACCCAAGAAGTAGCTCTTGGTTTCAAAAAGGTTGCTGACCCCTGCCCTAGTCCGACAATTAAGCCCCTTGCACGATCAGCAGATAGAACAAGGTAAGCACCGTATTGTCCGCTGCCTTTAAAAGTGCTTGGATAGCAGTTCATAAGAAAGGCGGTCTCCCGGCTTTTGTTATAAATCCTATTCTACCTCTTTTTCGGGGGTCCAGGGAGACTTTATCTTGCAAGAAAGAAAGGGAAAAAAAATACACCGTTGGCGCCATCGGACACTATTGTGAAAGGAGACTACTCTAATTTGACTTTTGACCTGAAAACCCTCCTTTTGAAAAGGGGGGAATAAAAAAAAAAAACGCAGTGTGCACTTTCTTGAAGCAAATCCCAGAGGCATGATATTAGCACCGCGGCTGACTCACATCATTTTCAGTATGATGTGATGATTCAAATAATAAAAAAAAAAAAAAAAGAGGAGCCTGGTGAGTTCCAGTGGGGTTTCAAGCAAGAAAGAACCTAAAATACCGGCAATTTTCATCACTTCTTTATATCGTCGCTCGGTGTCTGCACATGAAATTGCAACTGAACCGGGAGACTGAATCTATAATGAGATCATTCACGTTCCGCTATTTTCACCAAATGATTGGAGGACTTACAATATCTCACCTGCTACGATGTTCGTAACACTTCCCGATTTGTGCTCGCATCGGCTGGTCTGGAGGACTAAAAATCTCTTCGGGCTTGTTTTTCCACTGCTGGGTAAATATTGCAGCTTCTTAATGTTTTAAAGGGGAACATTATCACCAAACCTATGTAAGCGTCAATATATACCTTGATGGTGCAGATAAAAAGACCATGTATTTTTTTTACCCGATTTCCGAACTCTAAATGGGTGAATTTTGGCAAATTAAACGCCTTTCTGTTTATCTGTCTTTTAGCGATGACGTCACCGAGGTAACACACCCGCCATATTCATTTTCACATTACAAACACCGGGTCTCAGCTCTGTTATTTTCCGTTTTTTTGGAACCTTGGAGACATCATGCCTCGTCGGTGTGTTGTCGGAGGGTGTAACAACACTAACAGGGAGGGATTCAAGTTGCACCACTGGCAAGAAATCCGCCGCCAGACCCCCATTGAATTTGCCAGAGTGTCTTCACATTTGACCGGCGATGCTAAGACAGACATGGCACAGAGATGTATGGATAACCTGCAGATGCATTTGCAACCATTAAGTCAACGAAATCACAAAGGTGAGTTTTGTTGATGTTGTTGACTTATGTGCTAATCAGACATATTTGGTCACGGCATGACTGCCAGCTAATCGATGCTAACATGCTATTTACGCTAGCTGTATGTACATTTGAAACTAGATACCCACATTTAATGCGAAACAAACACTTACTAATCGACGGATTTAAGTTGCTCCAGTGTCACAAGATGCGAAAGTCCTGATCGTTTGGTCCGCACATTTTACCGGCGATGCTAATAAGGCAGCCATGCTATGGGCCACTTCATTAGGTACACCCACGCTATGGCCGAATAGCGTCAATAGCTATTCGCTCAATAGCTTCAATTTCTTCTTCAATTTCGTTTTCGCTATCTGCCTCCATACTCCGACCATCTGTTTCAATACATGCGTAATCTGTTGAATCGCTTAAGCCGTTGAAAACCGAGTCTGAATCCGAGCTAATGTCGCTATATCTTGCTGTGGTAACCGCCATGTTTGTATTGGCAGCACTGTATGACATCACAGGGAAATGGATAGTGGTTTCCAAATACATACTATCCAATAAAATAGCCTCACTGTGGAAAAAAATAGTCCCACCTATCCAGACGTTAGCTCCAAATTAGCACTGCATCTCGTCTTTTCCTCCGCTTTTTTTCAGGTGAAAGTCAATGCTCAGTCCCCTCTACCATTGTTAACCCTCCCCGGAGGTGATCGTTAACCTTGAACATCTGAATTCAACTACTTAAGTCCGTTTTTTTTAACATCGTAAAAACATCAGCTGTCTTTTACTACGGACTGCAACAGTCTGTTGTCATGGATACATGACAACAACTTCCATTCATACCAGTCATACGTGCCTGAGGCAGAGTGATAGTCTACGCCATTGGTGTCAAACTTTGGCCCGCAGGCCAAATTTGGCCCGCCGTGTAAATTAATTTGGCCCTTGAGGCAATACCAAATTAACATTAGTCCCGGCCCGCCGGTGTTATACAGCCGCATTCACCGCTAATACTCATACTTGCCAACCCTCCCGATTTTCCCGGGAGACTCCCGAAGTTCAGTACCCCTCTCGAGTATCTCCCGAGGAAACCATTCTCCCGAATTTCAACCGGACAACAATATTGGGGGCGTGCCTTAAAGGCCCTGCCTTAAAGCGTTCTCTAAAACCTGTTGTCACGTCCGCTTTTACTCCATACAAACAGCGTGCCGGCCTAATCACATAATATATGCGGCTTTTAAACACACACGAGTGAATGAAAGGCATACTTTGTCAACAACCATACAGGTCACACTAAGGGTGGCCGTATAAACAACTTTAACACTGTTACAAATATGCGCCACACTGTGGACCCAAGACACACAAGAAAGACAAACACATTTTGGGAGAACATGCGCACCGTAACACAACATAAACAAAATACCCAGAATTCCTTGCAGCATTAACTCTTCCAGGACGCTACAATATACACCCTCCGCTACCACCACTATTGAGATTTTGCATATATAAGTGTTGCTTTTTCCATATTTAGTGTTAAAGCAAATCAGCTAAGCAAACTGAGCAATAATTAATGTTTTATTTGTGCACTTTCTCTTGCTACTTGATTCGTTCATTATTGTTATTTTATTTTCAAATTTATTTTTAGCCTGTGAAAAAAGTTGATTTTGATATTTACCTGAGAAGGCTGCAAATACAAAAGAGGAATTCAATTTTTCTCAATTTTTTTTTGATAAGCCATTGAAATTTTTTTTATTATTATTATTTGAAACTCGAGTTTGCATGTCACTATAAAGTTATGTAAGGCTTGCTTGTTCAATATTCAATGCAAAACTTGTTTGGGTCCCTATTAAAAGATTAATTTGTTCAACCTTGGCCCGCGGCTTTGTTCAGTTTTAAATGTTGGCTCACTCTGTATTTGAGTTTGACACCCTGGTCTACGCTGTGATAAGGCTTTAGAATAGTAGCCGTGCTCAACATTTAAACCACGGTTAACAGCCAATCAGATCACCGGATTTCACCTTTCCGTTTTATTTTTTAAATTATTTTTTAGTTTCATGTATTTGTGTAGAAGTGAGCAACGGTTTGAAAATACCAATTAACAAAACTTTGTGGTGGAAATACAATAAAACCTCACTAGATTATCATTTTTAAGGAGACTTAAAACGTGGCTTAGAACCACCATGACACAAGTAAGACTGAACAATCCTGCTGTGTGCCATGTCCATCAGGGAAAACTGGACAATACTGACCTGAGAGAAATTTGCCAGCAGTTCATTTCTGTTACAGACCGGCGGAGGCATGTGTTTGGTTCTTTCAAAAAGGAACAACCAGTGGACACTAATCTGCTTGTATTTTAGTATTAGTGACAAACATATTTACAGTACAAAAGCAGCAATAGAAAGAAGTAGACGAAGGGAAAAATTGTGAGTGATTTAAACACAAGTTGGGGAAAAGATTATTACAGTTCATTTATGTTTATTTACAATGTTGTATTGCATGAATGTATTTCTGATGTTGTTGATGGACAGTAGGCTGTGTTGATTGACAGTATGATGCACAGTTGCACTACAGCCCTACACTAAAGATTAGAACTATTCGAAGTTGTCTCCTTTGCTTTCATTTTAGTTACTTTACTTTATAACATCTGCATGACGTGAAATTATGATTGCTAAAGTAGAAAAAAAAAAAAGTAAACTTTCAGAGTGCTGCCTTGGAGCACTTTTGTGTCCCCACCAATCTCAAAATCAAACCTACTCCCTTGACTGACAGAGACACTGAAAAGGTGTGCTATTGTTAGTTTTAGTTTTGATTTAGGGCTGTATAAATAAACATTGATTGATTGTGCAAGGACGCCATCTTTTGGATGAGTTCGCTCACTGCACTGACTGCATTGTACCATATGTCCCGGCAAGAAATCTGCGTTCAAAAACTCCGGCTTATTAGTGATTCCCAGAATCCAAAAAAAAAAAAAAAGAAAAAGTCTTCGGGATATAGAGCATTTTCTATTCAGGCTGCAGTACTCAGGAGAGCCCTCCTGGTAACAGTTAGAAATGCCACCTCAGTAGAAGCATTTAAGTCCCATCTTAAAACTCATTTGTATACTCTAGCCTTTAAATAGACCCCCCTTTTAGACCAGTTGATCTGCCATTTATTTTCTTACCGGACTTTCACAATATTATGTTAGACCCACTCGACACTCATTGCATCCGGTCTCCCATAGAGGGGTCACCCACATCTGCGGTACTCTCCAAGGATCCTCATAGTCATTCACATTGGCATCCTACTGAGTTGTGAGTTTTTCCTTGTCCTTTTTTAGGGTTTGAACCAAAGATGTCGTATCTTGTGCAGCCCTTTGAGGCACTTGTGATTTAGGGCTATATATATATAAATATTGAAACACTGCAGGTGCTACGAGTTGAGCCATGAACCGGAAGTACAACCGTCCACAGCATTTGTGATCGAAATTATTCTTTCATTCATTCATTCTCAAATATCAATACAATTCCTGTATTGTCCGGACAATAGGGTGCACCGGATTAAAAGGTGCACTGCTGATCAATGGTCTATTTTTTATGTTTTTTCATTTATCAATCAATCAATCAATCGATTACTTATATAGCCCTAAATCACTAGTGTCTCAAAGGGCTGCACAAACCACTACGACATCCTCGGTAGGCCCACATAAGGGCAAGGAAAACTCACCCCCAGTGGGACGTCGGTGACAATGATGACTATGAGAACCTTGGAGAGGAGGAAAGCAATGGATGTCGAGCCGGTGAAAGTTCAATCCATAATGGATCCAACCAGGGGCGTCACTAGACCTAATACTGTACTGGGGCACACCTGGGGCACAAATAATTCATGTGAGCGTGCAAAGCGCGCAAGCAAAAACATTTTTTAAGCACTTATTTATCATAAAAAATACATAAATAGTGCTTTAAACTATGAAATCCTATTAGATTATGTTGTATGGATCTTTGATTAACCACCTGTAATTAACTCATGCATTTGACCTACTTGTGCACTTTTTTACTCCAGACTTCTAAACTGCTACTGGTAAAAGCAAAAAGGAAGAGCAATGAATCTTTTTGAAATATATATTGCAGTAATCATCTGCAAATTTAACATCTACAAAAGTAAAACCAAAAAATAAAGCACCACTACATCTCTGGGTTCTTTTATATTATTTAATTTCCATTTATGGCAATGTGGCTAATCCTATTTCAGATACACAAAACTATAAAATATACACAAACCAATAAAGCCACAGTAGTAGAATAAATGAACAACTGTTGTGTGTCTGTTCAGGGAATCATTTTCTGAGAAGTAAACTGTAACGTCTCTTTTTAATTTTTGCAAAGTGGTCAATCACTCTGGACAGACATGGAAATATTACAGTAACTGTTATACAGTTGACCAGTGGTTCCCAACTGCTGGGTCCTGACATAAAAGTGGATTGTGTGTCATTTTCAGTGAGTCGCAGTCACATGTGTGCATGAAAAAAAAAAAAGTTTAGGGAGAAAATAATCAAATTGTGGCAACAAAACCAGATATTTTTAGCCATTTTTCTAGTGACTATTAGTGAGTATTTTAGCAAAAGGCAAACCGACTAACAAGTTGGAGGAGGACTTAGGACAGACATGGAAATATATTTTTTTAAATCTAAATGGTGCAACAAAACCTGCTATTTTCAGCCATCTTTCTGAAAACAAATACAGAAATGTTACCATTTTTTCTGGAAACAAAACCAGATGCTTTAGCTGTAGCCATTTTTCTGGTGACAAAAGATTATTTTAGTCAAAGTCTAACAAGACAAGTCTACCGTGCTATTTTTCTGTGAAATAAACTTGAATGATTTAAAAATTTGGCTCACGACTTGATATGGAAAAATCCTGAAGATAAAGCATTTGAGAAGCACTCAACTCACACATGCTGACTCCAAATCATCATTAATGCAGAACCAGCAGACAATAACCAACATTATGTTTCATGTTCATTGGAAATTCCCCCGACAGCTCGTACAGCAAATGAATATGTTTGTCTTGATACAAGGAAAAACGTTAGCTAACTTAGCATCAACTTAAGACAATGATGTTGCCTAGCTAGCTAGGACTTCACTTACATCGCTCATTCCTGCTGCTTCTTCTCTGCTGCGGGCGAATAACTTTCTTAAATCCATCTAGGAGTTACAGTTTGAGTCAAATCAAAATCAAAGTCATGTAATTAACAAATTGTTGTTGGCTAACGTTACCTACCTCACGCAGTGATTCTCATCCTCTCTCTCTCAACCGAAGTCTCGATCCACATGTGAATAAATTACCATATTAAGTAGCCATGTGCTCATTGTTTCGTGGAGTGAATACAGTAGCAATCAATTACCGTACTAAGTAGTATGTGCGCTGTTGTCTATGTTATGTAGACTTAAAACTCTGAAGCGTTTTTTTATTGGTGAAATTTCTACTGGGGCACTGCAGATAAACACTGGGGCACGTGCCCCAGTGAAATCTGTCTGGCGACGCCCCTGAACCCGCGTGGGTGGCATTGGGAACAGGTGGTTAAAGTGTGTTACCCAACAACATAACAGCAGTGACTAGGATGGCGAAAGTGGGGATCGAACCTCAAACCCTCAAGTTGCTGGCATGGCCGCTTTAGCAACCGTGACACGGTTCCCGCAAAAAAATGTGTCAGTGTGTTTAAAGTCAATAATCAATGTCTAAAGAGTTAGGGTGTCCCCCCCAGTCAACTAAAATGAAACTGTAGCATGACACTGTTGTAGAAACTAATACACACATTTATTTATATATATATATATATATACATATATACATATACACACACACACCTGTATACACATTTACACATACACGAAAGCTTAGAAATGTTTTAGGTAAATAAGTATTTAATCCAATTAATATCAATAATTCTGAACCCTACAGACAAATCACATACCCACAAATATCTTCAGCAAAAACCTCGGTAAGACATGTGTTGCACAATATGGGGGGAAAAAACATCACGTTTGTGCTCCGTGCAAAAAATCACAACAAAAGGAGGTTCAGCTCACAAAAACAAGATCTTGTCAGTGATCTAAGGGAGCCGACAATAGTCACCAAGAAAACTACTGGTTTGTGGTGCATTTCACTTCACTTTAAGATTTACTATTAGCTCAAAGGGGCTTTTCCTAGTAGAATCCTGTCAAACAACTTGATGGATTCCAATTGTTCATCCATCAAAATGCGCTGTAAGAGCCTCTTGTGTGAAGCCTCCAGGCACTGTTTGTTACAAACTGATCAACTGAGGCTACTCTATAAAACTCATACACACCCAGCAAGACGATGCAGACTGATGGTCAACTGCCACCCAGTGGTCAACCATGGTACTGCAACAATGGCCTGGCTTGCACATAATTCATTTATTTGGGTTTCATTTTACAGAAGACAAAAAGCAAGTGTTTGTTAAAATATTTATTGCCAACAACTACAAAATAAAGGTCAGTTATCTCAGTATGAACCACACATGCTGAATGCAAATCCGCAGGTCATATTTAATTGGTATGATAAATAAAGAAGTTCTAATAGTTGTGATTAATATTAGGCCATGTCCACACAGGAATGTTTTTTGAGTTTGAGTTTATTTCGAACATGCAAGCATACAACATGATACATCACTATTTCCAGTTTCTCTTTTCAACATGTTCGAAAAGGAGGAGGAAGAAGCAGAGCTTATTTAATCCTACCCCTTTTCTTTACATAACAGTTGCTAAAACTTTTGTTCACTTCCTGTTCTCAATGTATTCACAATGTATACTCCATAAGTAATAACAATACAAATAAATAAATAAATAAATAATTTCTTAAATTTTAATCCATATGATGAGATAAATCAGATTATTTTGAGAATGAATGAGTGAGTAAAATCAGAATGTTTATCATGGTTCTTCATTTTTGTACTTTGTTAACACTTCCAGTTTGAAGAGTCTCTTGAAGTGGATCATATTAGTACATTGTTTGATTGCTTTGCTTAATCCATTCCATAATTTAATTCCACATACTGATATACTGAAGGTTTTAAGTGTTGTACGTGCATACAAATGTTTTAAATTACATTTTTCTCTAAGATTATATTTCTCTTCTTTTGTGGAGAAGAATTGTTGTATATTCTTGGGAAGCAGGTTATAATTTGCTTTGTGTATAATCTTAGCTGTTTGCAATTCCACTATGTCGTGGAATTTCAGTATCTTTGATTCAATAAATAAAGGGTTTGTATGTTCTCTATATCCAACATTCTGTATTATTCTAACTGATCGTTTTTGTAATACTGTTAGTGAATGAAGTGTACTTTTGTAATTATTTCCCCATATTTCTACACAGTAACTCAGATATGTAACACTAGTGAGCAGTAGAGAATATAAAGTGATTTTTGGTCTAGAACATATTTGGCTTTATTCATTATTGATGTATTTCTTGCAACTTTATGTTGTATATTTTTTTACATGAGATTTCCAGTTCAATTTATCATCAATCATTATACCTAGAAATTTGGTTTCATTGACTCTTTCAATTTCTATTCCGTCTATTTGTATTTGTGTTTGACTTTCTTTTCTACTGTTACCAAATAGCATTATTTTAGTTTTACTGAGATTCAATGATAGTCTGTTTTTGTCAAACCATTTTTTTAATTTGTTCATTTCTTCTGTTGTTATTTGTATTATCCACTGTGTGTTCTCTCCTGAACAAAAGGCTGTTGTATCATCCGCAAATAATACTAACTTTAAATCTCTTGTAACTTTACAAATGTCATTTATATAGAGATTGAATAATTTAGGTCCTATTATTGATCCCTGAGGTACACCACAGGAAATATTTAGCATTGTAGAAGTGTGTTCACCTAGCTTCACGTATTGTTTCCTGTTCGTTTTGCATCCATTGCCAGATTTAAAAAGAAATGCATCTACACAAACTCGATTTAAACAAGTTACATCCCGACAGGATAATGGAACTTGGTGAAAATTATGTAATACAATGAAGGAAATGGAAAACTTATTTTACAACAAATTGTTGAACAGTGCTTTGCTTGCAAGTAGGCTTTCCTAAACACATTCGCTAGCTAAACGCTATAAAACACTGCTCACTATGCTTGTGCACAACATATTCTGACAATATTCTTACCCCATCTCAAAATTTAAAAATAGCACCTTCAGAAATCCTAACATTTCAAAGCAAAACCGATATATACTGTTCACATGTGTTTTGACAATATATTTTAAAAGCCTTTTTGATTAAATTTTTAAGGGTAAGTATACTTTTCCAGGGGGGAATTTTGTCTTCCATTCACAACCCCACGTAAGACAAGAATAAATATGTTGAGCTTTTTTTTCCAAATACATTTTAATTAACAAAATACATCCACTATAAGATGGCTAGCAAGAGTTATCTATTGAGCACATTAAGCCCTGTAAAAAACATCCTAATAATGCCAGTAATGCTCAATTTACATCTGGTAACCTGAATAAAAATTTTATTGATTTTATAAACACTAACACATGAATTATCTGTTTAGCATTAGAGAGCCAACTACTCTAAGCTGCATTGCCTCTGGGTTGGTGAACGCCAATTCTAGATTATAAACCTCGCCTCTCACCTGGACAGTAGAAGGTTGTAGCCAGAAACAGAAGTTAGTCTGGAAATGGCAAAGAAGGCACAAAAAGATGCTCGTTTGCCGCACCTTTTATTACCGGCCCAATGATTAATTCTTCATCTAAACAGGAAGATATAAAGCATCCCATCAGTTGGTTTCCTAGTGAGAGCAAACATTGCACAGAAAGTTATTTTTTATTATGTTCATAGTTTGTTCAGCACTTGGCATTAAAGCTGCATGATGCTTAGTTTCAATAAAGCTGGATCTGTTTAGCAAAGTCCCTAAAACGTGTAAATCATGCTCCTTATATTCAGGCTCAAAAATATAAGGTTTTGGATCATCATTATTAGTATGTAAGTATGGTAGTTTTGTTTATGAAGTCTGCTATGAATAATAAGTGTCGTAAAAAGGAAACACAAACGAGATGGGTATGTGAAAATATCACGCCACTGCATGCTTAAAATGAGAAAAATACATAATTATATATTAAGAATGTGCCCTTTTATACTAAATAGAATCAAGCATACACAAAGCAAAACGTGTTTGTCCTACATAAGGACTGTGAACGATAGACAATATCCCCAAAAAGTACAGGACCATTTAAAAACATCACATTTCAATTATTGGATTTAAGACAAATACACCTGGAGGTACGTTGTGAAAACCGTAACTACAGCATAGGCCCGCCATTGTTGCATGCAGTCTTATCATTTATATGGTCATATCAATCAATCAATCAATGTTTACTTATATAGCCCTAAATGACTAGTGTCTCAAAGGGCTGCACAAACCACCACGACATCCTCGGTAGGCCCACATAAGGGCAAGGAAAACTCACACCCAGTGGGACATCGGTGACAATAATGACCCAGTGGGACGTCGGTGACAATGATAACTATGAGAACCTTAGAGAGGAGGAAAGCAATGGATGTCTAACATGATACTGTGAAAGTTCAATCCACAATGGATCCAACACAGTCGCGAGAGTCCAGTCCAAAGCGGATCCAACACAGCAGCGAGAGTCCCGTTCACAGCGGAGCCAGCAGGAAACCATCCCAAGCGGAGGCGGATCAGCAGCGCAGAGATGTCCCCAGCCGATACACAGGCAAGCAGTACATGGCCACCGGATCGGACCGGACCCCCTCCACAAGGGAGAGTGGGACATAGAAGAAAAAGAAAAGAAACGGCAGATCAACTGGTCTAAAAAGGGAGTCTATTTAAAGGCTAGAGTATACAAATGAGTTTTAAGGTGAGACTTAAATGCTTCTACTGAGGTGGCATCTCGAACTGTTACCGGGAGGGCATTCCAGAGTACTGGAGCCCGAACGGAAAACGCTCTATAGCCCGCAGACTTTTTTTGGGCTTTGGGAATCACTAACAAGCCGGAGTCCTTTGAACGCAGATTTCTTGCCGGGACATATGGTACAATACAATCGGCAAGATAGGATGGAGCTAGACCGTGTAGTATTTTATACGTAAGTAGTAAAACCTTAAAGTCACATCTTAAGTGCACAGGAAGCCAGTGCAGGTGAGCCAGTACAGGTATATATGTATGTATATATGTATATAAAGGTATATACAGTACAGGCGTAATGTGATCAAACTTTCTTGTTCTTGTCAAAAGTCTAGCAGCCGCATTTTGTACCAACTGTAATCTTTTAATGCTAGACATTGGGAGACCCGAAAATAATACGTTACAGTAGTCGAGGCGAGACGTAACAAACGCATGGATAATGGTCTCAGCGTCTTTAGTGGACAGAATGGAGCGAATTTTAGCGATATTACGGAGATGAAAGAAGGCCGTTTTAGTAACGCTTTTAATGTGTGCCTCAAAGGAGAGAGTTGGGTCGAAGATAATACCCAGATTCTTTACCGTGTCGCCTTGTTTAATTGTTTGGTTGTCAAATGTTAGAGTTGTATTATTAAATAGAGTTCTGTGTCTAGCAGGACCGATAATCAGCATTTCCGTTTTTTTGGCATTGAGTTGCAAAAAGTTAGCGGACATCCATTGTTTAATTTCATTAAGACACGCCTCCAGCTGACTACAATCCGGCACACTGGCATGAAAAAGTAGTGGTTTGCTTGTTGAGATAACGATATGGTGGCGTTATCAAACATTTCCACTCGAGAGCACTTTTTTATAATTTATCTTTTCAGGCAACCTCTAACGCCGTTTCCGTGTGAATGAAAGGCTAAAAAAAAACTTTACTCTTTCCACCTAAAGGCTTTCCCGTGTGGACAGGACCAAATTTGTCCATTTGTAAACGTAGAACATATTTAATACCATTCAGTTACAAGGACTTTATTTCTTAAATGATTATGTTAACAATTGCAGAACTTAACATTGCAATTCCTCCAATATTACAAACCTCAAACCAAACTGCTGGCCATCAGGACAGTAAATGGACATAAGCTTCCTGCCATCCCTGGATGTTGACAAACACACAGAAATACCACATATCAGTAACTAGAATATTTTTTCCAAAGAACTAAACATTTTAAAACAAAAATGAATCGAGTGCATATTTTGAAGATACGGGAGCAAGCTTGAGTCAGATGGCCCCTGGGTGTCATCAGTTTGTCAGATTGGAGTGTATCACCACTGCAACACACCCCAACGACAGGTGCAATCATCACTCTCATAACTTACTCCACTTTTCTTTTTTTTAATGCAGAAAAAAAATGTTATAGCTAAAATGTGAAGACAGTTCAATGCTGTAGTTTGCTTTAGTGTAGTTGGATCCATTGCAACCACTGAGTGGACATTTCATACACAAAATGACGGCTGTCTGAAAATGGTACGTACACCTTTTCAGAAAAAGGAGAACCATGACAGCTTTGGTCACTTGGCAAACAAAATGTTCACTATAAAACCGAGTTTCTGCAGGTATAAGCAGATCTACTTTAATGTTTTTGAATGCATTCTTAATACAAGCAATTTTAATGCCCATGCTCTAAAGCAGTTTTTCATAACTGTAGTATTGTGTACAGATCTAAAGGACAGGTAAAGAACTTATTGTATATGCGTAAACAAAAATGGACTTTCAATATTTGTTTGCAGGTGGTCAGGTGATTTTTTTTGTTGTCCTTTTAGTTGCCAATTGTATGACATTTAATGCCTCTGGACATTTTGCTTTTTAAAAGGCCTTAATTTGTGCAAAATACATTAAATGACCTAATTATTTTTAATGACCTGGAAAAACCCTGTAAAATGTTTTCTCAAATTGCCATATACGGTAATCAGGATGCTTTATGCCAGGGGTAGGGAACCTATGGCTCTAGAGCCAGATGTGGCTCTTTTGATGACTGCATCGGCTCTCGGATAAATCTGAGCTGACATTGCTTAAAACGATAAGTAATGAATAATTCCACTTGTAATCAGTGTTAAAAATATAAAACATTCTCATGCATTTTTAATCTATCCGTTTCTACCGCACCTGTTCAAGAAGTTGCATTAATGGTAAGAAGTTATTTATTTATTATTGGTTAGTGTGGGGCTTGCCCTCCTGGGGGTTCTTCGGACCACCAAGCACCGACATGAGAGCCTGTTTCAGGGTTATAATAGTGTTTTATTCTTCAATAAGTCTCTCAGTTGCTTTCCAGCATTTGTATTTCCAGCCCATTTGTATCTCCTCCTGGCTGCTGCTTATAACAGAGCGACAGGTGATTAGATAACAAGGCCCAGGTGAGCCATCTACGCACCTGTCGCTGATTTCAAAGCCGGTCCTGGCACATTCAAGTTCGCTGCAAGCCCGCAGGCCACGCCCCCTCCACAGTTAGCTTCAGAATAACAAAGTTGTTACAAAGAATAAGAGACCTATTATACTGTAGAAATGTTGGTCTTACTTAAAAATTTAGTGTTTAGTTGTGTTCAGTGTTAAAAAATAAATTATATGGCTCTTACGGAAATATATTTTAAAATATTTGGCTTTTTGGCTCTCTTAGCCAAAAAGGTTCCCGACCCCTGCTTTATGCTATGATAGGAGCAAAACCATTTACCTTTTTGGTGTAAACTACTTGGCCGTTCATCCGCTGACAAACATCAGACTGAAGAGTTGCTGCAAAATACAAAACATTTCTTAAATCACAAGATGCTACAAAAAAAGTGAACACATCAGAATTACAAACTATGCTTAAAATAATATTTTCATCTTAAACACATGTATTCATCTATGGCAACATTTGCAGGATTTGAGAAACGTCTGTTATAGCAAAATCTCACTAACCAAGTAGTTTGCCAGGACGACAGCAGATTGATATCCTTTCTCTGGGAGGATCAACACCTGTCCACCATCCACACTCAGATGCTAAACTGTAAAATATGAAGACAATTGTAGGAAATCACAACGACTATTAATAGAGAGAGCTATCCAAAATGAATCAAGTGACATGAACATATAAATTAATTTCAAGTATAAAACAGTACAGCTTTGGAAGCAGCTTGTTACTGTAGTCTAGAAAAAAACCAAATCTGGCAACACGAGTGAGTACACATCACAGTGGATGAATAAACATGTCTAAAATATGCCCAAAGTTTCCGTGTGGAACCTGATCAAATCCCATTTTGCATCTTTTGCCAAATTGCCTCATTACTTGTTGGTACCCCATCAACAGAACCCTGCTCAAACATCCTCACTTCAATAAAATATGACATTCCCTCTTTTTTGTGGAGTGCTTGTTTGGTATGCCAGATTGTGACAATTTGACAGTTTCTTTTAATCTTCATTTTCAAGTTCCCTGATGATTTCATTCTTCAAATTTCACATAGTTCAACATTTCAGACCTCACGTTCCGGTGACAGTTTTGCCTGTTGGAGATTACTCCTTTTTTTAGGTTATTTGTAAGTCTGCGATTCTTTTCAACATAACTAATTTTGAAAACTCGCTTCTCATGGCTTCCATTTTGTCTTTCATTCTTGAGATAGTAAGCTTTTTACTAGGGATGCACCGATTAATCGGTAACCGAATATATTCGGCCGAATATGGCAAAAAAAAGCCACATTCGGCCTTCGGTGGAATGAGTTAAGAACAAGGCCGAATAGTGGCGTGTGACGCAATTTTTTGACGCGGTGACGTTGGGATATGTTGTGTACCTGTATAAGTGTATGAGGTTACAAGCACACACTTATTGAGATTTAGTGGGTCCTCTGTTTACATTATTTACAATAGACTAAAACATAGCTTTTACCCAAGAGTCATTAAAACAGGCACTGAGTGAGCACAATATGTCCATCATGTCCTCATGTGTAATGTTTAAATGTTTTTCAATTTTTTCGGACTACAGTGTGCAATAATGTTTTATGTATGTGTGTATATATATTCATATGCATGCAGATATGCATCTGTGTGGATACATATACATATGAAGAGTTCATACGCAAAAACCGATAAACGCCATTTTGATAAAGTTTAGCCCAGCCTCGGTAATATATAGTCCGCCACTTCTATTGTGGTATACCAAAATCAATTTGTTTGCAAATGCAGACAAATGCCGCTTTTAACGTCATTTAGTTCAGCGATTTATTGCAAAGGCCGATAAGCGCCATGGATCATTTATCACAAAAGCCGATATATCCGTTTGCCCAACCAGCGCTGCAGTACGGGATCACGTGACAAACAAAATGGCAGCGCGCTCGGAGTCTCTCAGTGTTGTTATCCACGCATGAATAATTTGGAAGCTTCTCCTGTGAACACTGTTAAGCCAGCGGAAAAAACTGACCTGTTGAAGTTATTTGATGTTGGCGCTAGCACGCGTGTCCGTGAGTTTTACACCTCTGCGTTAAACGATGTTGTCGAGCATGGAGCTAATGTCTATAGCGATGATGAGTGAGCTGTTATCTGCACAGGAGTGTTTTTGAGAGGCAAACCAGGTTGAGCATTTGTGCTTGTTTTTATTAATAAAACATTGTCTTCATTGCAACACTGTTTTTTCATTTTTTCATTTTGTGCTGAAAAGCACGAGGTAAATATGTGAGGTCACAGTTCCAGAAAAGCATGTCCGGTTAGCAAGTACGAAAAAACAATGTTCGCAGGGACAGCTAGATTTATACGCACCAAGGGATCTAAACTGTTAAATAATGAAGTAAATAAATGTGAACAGTTGTTACCTTGAAATGTCGCTTTCGATAAATTTCACGTTCTGTTTTTCTCTCTATCTTTATCTTGAATATTATGCGAAATAACGACCGCAAAGAAAACGATTTTGGAGATATCTGTTTTTGCAACATATAATTTGGATATATCTGCTTTTGACGTAAAACCACATCAAACACTCTTATTTGAAAGCCATTCATTACATCAGCATTTCTTAAAAGTTTAGGCTTTCATGACTTGCTTATGTTGATATTAAATAAACCATTGTATGCTTGTATATGTACCGGCAACACCAGCAGGCAGAAAATCGTTAATATACAGAATCGGTCAAAATGGATTTATCTGCTTTTGCATATGAACTCTTCATATATACATCTGTCATCTCTATTTTTTTACTATTTATACTACCATATTGTATATGCACCTTAGGAGGAGCTGCTCCAATTTCGTTGTTCTTTGAACCTGTTCATTGCAATAATGACAATAAAACTCTATTCTATTCTATTATTAGCCTGTTGTGTAGGCTACCTGTATAAGTGTATGAGGTTACAAGCACACACTTAATTGAGATTTACTTGAGCCTTCTGTTTACATTATTAGCATATCTGCTGTGGCTAAGCAGACTTTTGCCCAAAAGGACAATAATTCATTTATTGTGGGTTTATCCACTTTAATGCACTTTATTTTTTTTTTGGAATGCATGTTTTGTTTGAAGGCCTAATATAAATGAAAAACTGTGCTTTTTTTGAAAAGCGAAGGCTACTGGAATATTACAAAAATGTCAATCCATCCATTTTCTACCGCTTATTCCCTTTCGGGGTCACGGGGGGCGCTGGCGCCTATCTCAGCTACAATCGGGCGGAAGGCGGGGTACACCCTGGACAAGTCGCCACCTCATCACAGGGCCAACACAGATAGACAGACAACACTCACACTCACATTCACACACTAGGGCCAATTTAGTGTTGCCAATCAACCTATCCCCAGGTGCATGTCTTTATTCAATAAAAAACACTTTATTTGAAAAACATGTCTAAATATTTATTCTAGGCTATTTATGCAATATAAAAAAAATTGTGAAAAACTGCATTCATTATTCGGCCAAGCGTTTAAGTTTTATTCGGCTTTGGCCACAAATTTTCATTTCGGTGCATCCCTACTTTTTACATTAGCTTTCCTGATTGAGGTACTTTGAGGAGTTTTGACCTGTAAACTCTTAAGTCTCTGTGTCGTTTCTTTGGTTGACAGTTACGTTTTGCGGCAAATTCAAGTCTTGCATTTATCTCACTAGGTCTTCTGGGTTTTCGACATGCACTATAAGTCGATCCTCGGGTTGTAAATAAATAAATGATAAATGGGTTGTACTTGTATAGCGCTTTTCTACCTTCAAGGTACTCAAAGCGTTTTGACACTACTTCCACATTTACCCATTCACACACTGATGGAGGGAGCTGCCATGCAAGGCGCCAACCAGCACCCATCAGGAGCAAGGGTGAAGTGCCTTGCTCAGGACACAACGGACGTGACGTGGTTGGTACTAGGTGGGATTTGAACCAGGGACCCTCAGGTTGCGCACGGCCACTCTCCCACTGCGCCAAGCCGTCCCGTAGGCCAATAAGATGGTGGTGGTTCTGTTTCTGATGGTGAATATAAATAAATAATAAATAAATGGGTTGTACTTGTATAGCGCTTTTCTACCTTCAAGGTACTCAAAGCGCTTTGACACTACTTCCACATTTACCCATTCACACACTGATGGAGGGAGCTGCCATGCAAGGCGCCAACCAGCACCCATCAGGAGCAAGGGTGAAGTGCCTTGCTCAGGACACAACGGACGTGACGTGGTTGGTACTAGGTGGGATTTGAACCGGGGACCCTCAGGTTGCGCACGGCCACTCTTCCACTGCGCCAAGCCGTCCCGTAGGCCAATAAGATGGTGGTGGTTCTGTTTCTGATGGTGAATATAAATAAATAATAAATAAATGGGTTGTACTTGTATAGCGCTTTTCTACCTTCAAGGTACTCAAAGCGCTTTGACACTACTTCCACATTTACCCATTCACACACTGATGGAGGGAGCTGCCATGCAAGGCGCCAACCAGCACCCATCAGGAGCAAGGGTGAAGTGCCTTGCTCAGGACACAACGGACGTGACGTGGTTGGTACTAGGTGGGATTTGAACCGGGGACCCTCAGGTTGCGCACGGCCACTCTTCCACTGCGCCAAGCCGTCCCGTAGGCCAATAAGATGGTGGTGGTTCTGTTTCTGATGGTGAATATAAATAAATAATAAATAAATGGGTTGTACTTGTATAGCGCTTTTCTACCTTCAAGGTACTCAAAGCGCTTTGACACTACTTCCACATTTACCCATTCACACACACATTCACACACTGATGGAGGGAGCTGCCATGCAAGGCGCCAACCAGCACCCATCAGGAGCAAGGGTGAAGTGTCTTGCTCAGGACACAACGGACGTGACGAGGTTGGTACTAGGTGGGAATTGAACCAGGGACCCTCGGGTTGCGCACGGCCACTCTCCCACTGCGCCACGCCGTCCCAGCCGCAGGTGTGAGCCCTTTAGGTAAGCGTTCTGCGTCAGAAAGAGGTTCTAGTAGGTCGGACTCCAAGGCTGGAGGTGCTTGTACATTGGGAGGACAGAAGCCTGTAAATAACTCAAAAGCACAAACTGGAATAATTTGCCTTGGATGACTGCGACTCAATGTTCTTGAACTTCTTTGAGCGTGTAAGTAAGACCTGCAGCTGGGATGAGTTTACCCTGCATGGTAATATATCCTTGGTTTCCTTATTCATTCGTCCATTGCTTTTATGATGCTGTAAGTGAAGCAACAATACGTGCCCATTTTTTTAGATCTTAAATGACGCCTTCCGCCCGATTGTAGCCGAGATAGGTGCCAGCGCCCACCCCCGACCCAAAAAAGGGAATACGCGGTAGTAAATGGATGGATGGATGATGGTAGGGCATGCACCAAAGTTTTGTGAGGAACTGGCGAATCCTCCATATTTTTTTCTGGCAAAGCTGTCCGTCTCTGTTTTGGGGTACGTGGCATTTTTTCAATGCACAACAGGACAATGAATACATTTATCATGTTTTCATAAAGCTTACAAAAAAGTGGGACCACAAAAACTTACTGTGGGACCCCATTTTTATGACTTGATGAAAATTCCTAGAGCCAACATTACTATCAATAGAGGAGAAAAAGTGCGTTTATTTATAAATATGTATTATTTATAAAGCGAGTTCAAATCATTGGCAAATTTTCACCTAGTCCCAGCCTTGGCACGCATATATGTGTCCTCTTTTAGGGATATCAGAACATAGTCCGCCTAAATATAAGCGACCTACGAACGGGACAAGCGGTAGGAAATGAATGAACGCCGAAACGACCGTCGCTATGCTAGTACAAAATATATATGGCGAGTCTACAAATGCAAACGTAAAACAACTAGAAATGTTTCCCAACATGAAAGTAGAACAAAGCTAACATTATTTTATAATCCAAATGTACCACGTGGCAAAGAAAGCTAGCAACATTAGCTAACTTAGCATCGTGCTAACTAGCACGAGTAGATTCAACGATAAAGTACAGACTAATAATTCCTGGCGGTGACTTCCTTCGTCTGCTTTTTGCAAAAATCATTGCTGCCAACAAATAAAACTTACCGTTTGTGTTCTTTAATAAGCCCCGTCGTCGACTACTGTAGTTTATTTTCGCTTGACTGCCACTACGTCACTTCCGTTCCTTACTTTAAATGCAGCGTCAGGCTGAGGCGACATCTGATTGGCTAAATTATCTGGACGTTTATTGGCCAATCGCTTTCACGTGACGTAAACACAGGATTACCATTGGTTGTCTGGGCGGCGCGTCATTTGAAGGCTTAGTGACGTAAAGTAAGATAAAAATAACATTTTTATGACTAAATAAAAATTAAAGTTTCTCAATACCTGACCTGTCTTTTGTGCCTTTAAAAAAAGACTTTGAACTTTACATCTGCCTCGAACAACACAAAAGCTGTGAAAACGATGATGCTGTGTTTCAAATTTAAGTTACAGTATTTACTGAATCTGAATGAGCATATGGCTTTGCACTTACTTTATTTTATATTCATATATGTATGTATATATATATATATATATATATATATATCCATCCATCCATTTTCTACCGCTTATTCCCTTTCGGGGTCGCGGGGGGCGCTGGCGCCTATCTCAGCTACAATCGGGCGGAAGGCGGGGTACACCCTGGACAAGTCGCCACCTCATCGCAGGGCCAACACAGATAGACAGACAACATTCACACTCACATTCACACACTAGGGCCAATTTTAGCGTTGCCAATCAACCTATCCCCAGGTAGTGTATTCTATTTTTGTTACTTTGAATTTACAACTGCCTGGCGCAGTTTTTTTTACTATTTTTATAATGTTTTGTAATGTTTTATACTATTGTTGAAAATTGTTTCTCAACTGTTTGTAAATATTGAAATTTATAAAAAAAAAAAAAAAAAAAAAGACTAAATAAAAACAGAACCATTTGGACAAAAAATTATTTATTACCTAAAATCTGTTAAAACTATGATGCGGTGCTCTGGATTTACATTATTTACGGAAATGGTTCTCAACCTTTTTTCAGTGATGTACCCCCTGTGAACATTTTTTTAATTCAAATACCCCCTAATCAGAGCAAAACAATTTTGGTTGAAAAAAAAGAGATAAAGAAGTAAAATACAGCACTATTTAATCAGTTTCTGATTTATTAAATTGTATAACAAAGCAAAATATTGCTCATTTGTAGTGGTCTTTCTTGAACTATTTGGAAAAAAAGATATACAAATAACTAAAAACTTGTTGAAAAATAAACAAGTGTTTTGATTGTAAATAAAGATTTTTACACATGGAAATAATCATCAACTTAAAGTGCCCCCTTTGGGGATTGTAATAGAGATCCATCTGGATTCATGAACTTAATTCTAAATATTTCTTCACAAAAAAAGAAATCTTTAACATCAATATTTATGGAACATGTCCACAAAAAAATCTCTTTTTATCTCAAATGTCTCAGGCTAGGAGGAGGAGAGAGGAGAAGAAGGGGGGCGGGTGAGAGGGAGATAGGTGGAACTTCCGTAGTAGAAGCAGATCAATTTGGGCAATGTGATTGAAAGGTTGTTGTATCTAGATTGGTCTCCCAAAGCTTTGGTAATAGAAGCAGATCAATTTGGGCAATGTGATTGAAAGGTTGTTGTATCTAGATTGGTCTCCCAAAGCTTTGGTAATAAAACATCAAAATAAGCAACTCTAGCTGGGATTCATTTATAACCAGCTTATGTGTCATCGAACCAACCTGGGAGGTGACCGGCAGAAGACAGGGTCAAACGCAACATTGGTTATTCCGTCCGTTCCTGCTAAACAAATATATAACTAAATAGATGTAAAGTAGGAAAATGTGTACAAAATATGAGGCAGTCATAGTTTCGTTGAAATGCAATTTTTATATTAAAAGATAGCAAAGGGATGAATCACTATATCACACAACACAGCTTGTTAGTACCGCCATGAAAATACATATACAGTCTGTTCATATTTACACATCAATGACATCCAAAAAAAAAAAAAAAAAAAAAAATCATAAATACCTCTTTTTGTTAACTTTACAACAGCTATATGCAATCAGTATTCCATAACATATAAGAGGACTATTAAATAAATGGCATATTCCCTATCATTTACAAAGCTTGGAAAACACAGTGGTTAAAATATTCCAGAAAAAAAAAAACAACCCAAAAAGAACAAAATGATTCTCCAGTGAGTATAATTAATACAAGTCTAATTACAGTCATCAAATCCCTTTGTACAAAAGACTATACAGCTCCATCAAAACAGCATATTAAGCTTGCAAGATATCTTTTTTTTTTGTTTGTTTCTTTTACAGATTTTGCAATTCCTGCAGTAGACTTGGTGGGATATGAGTTATGATGATGATGATAAGTTATGGGGTCACCGTGATGCTCTGGTGGGCATACTGTAGCTGCCAAGACCCTCTTTCATTGGCTTCAGTGCTTTGTCCAGCAGCAAAAACAGCAAGCTGCCTTTCGCAGAGTCTTCAAAATACACGTTACTATAAATAAGGCCCACGTATTTGTCTGAGAAAGCAATATAGTATTTCCTTGCACCGTATGAAAAAAAAAAAAGCAACTTGCAAAAGGTAAATTAAATGTTATAAAGTCGCATATCACCGAAGTACTGTACGCAATCCCCGCCGTGTTCCCCAATCACTGCACCTTTTACCAGACAAAAACAAAAATATATGTGTTCGCCGAGGCAAATAATGTGGGACTGGTTTGCAGAGAAACGACGCAAACGTTGCACGGATTTAAAATAGCCTTTAAAATAGTCGTTATTCTTGGCAACAACGCATTTTTTTGGCATACACTTTGACACGTTTTGCAACATGTGGGTGCTGCACTTTTTAATCAGAGGTAACAACCATGCAAAATGATGCCTGAATCAGCGTCGACAGAAAAAACAACAACTATATTACGTACTGTAATGCTATATTACGTACTGTTATGCATCAATGATTTAGATGTTCATCACATTTTGGAAAAAAAAACATGTAATTGGTCATCAATGGAATATTTTCTCTTGCATTTGATTACTTATATGTGTAATTGTGTGAGCGTCTTCCGATATTTCAGTGCACTGGTCAGTGATATTTCATGAGTGCGGTGGTGCTCAATTTTAATCCCTCACGTCCCCCCCGAAAGGAAACGCCCCCTCTGAAGTTCATGTTTTTTCATCCGCGTGTATCATTAAAAGCCTACTGAAATGAGATTTTCTTATTTAAACGGGGATAGCAGGTCCATTCTATGTGTCATACTTGATCATTTTGCGATATTGCCATATTTTCGCTGAAAGGATTTAGTAGAGAACATCGACGATCAAGTTCCCAACTTTGGGTGCTGATAAAAAAAAGCCTTGCCTTTACCGGAAGTCGCAGACGATGACGTCACAAGGGTGAGGGCTCCTCACGTCCTCACATTGTTTTTAATGGGAGCCACCAGCAGTAAGAGCTATTGGAATTTGAGCGAGGATGAAAGATTCGTGCATGATGATATTTATACCGAAGGACTAGAAAAAAAATAAATAAATAAAATAAAGTGTGAGCGTTTCAGATGTAATTAGACATATTTACTAGGACAAATCTGGAAGATCCCTTATCTGCTTATTGTTTAAATAGTATTTTAGTGAGATTGTAAAGACATACATTGAGGTCGGATGGCTGCGGTGAACACGCCAGTGTCTCAGAGAGAAGCCAAGCTCACAGCTGCCTTTTAAACAGCTACTGCAGGAGGACGAATAATCCAATGATGTCTCCGGTAAGATTTATATATATCACAATTTTCCCATCCAAAAACATGCTGGTTGACGTAGAGAAAACATGTTCGCTTGACCGGTCTGTGTTAAAGCTTTAAAACAAACAAAGTAACACCGGCTGTGTCTCGGTGCTAAAAGCAGCTGCAATACACCGCTTTCCACCAACAGCATTCTTCTTTGACGTCTCCATTATTAATTGAACAAATTGCAAAAGATTCAGCAAAACAGATGTTCGAATTACTGTGTAATTATGCGATGAATTGAGACTACTTTTAATATTTAATGTTAATATTTCATCATTGATATATAAACTATCAGACTGCGTGGTCGGTAGTAGTGGCTTTCAGTAGGCCTTTGAAGATGCTATTAAAGCATTGCCTCTCACGCTCCCTTTTATGCGGGGAAAAAAATGTTTATTAAAATTTAGCGGTTGCGGCCATTATACCGGTGTGCTCTATAGTCCGGAAAATACGGTAATAAACGGGAATAATTAGAATATTTATTAGATATCGTTACACCACAATCCTGTGTTTTTGGGGATCATAATTGTTTCTAATTCAAATTTTTTTTAAATTTGAAGTATCCGCATTGATATGACCAATAACTACTTGGTATCGGATCGATTGTAGTATCGGCCAAAAATAATGCAAAGTATCTAAACAACAGAAGAATAAGTGCTTTTTACATTTTAACAGAAGAGTAACAGAAAGTAACCAAATAGGAACAAGCAAGTAGATTAATAATAGTGTAGAGAAAATAATAGAACCAGAAATATGTCATAGCATATGTCAGCAGCAAAATAAGGAGCCTTTGAAACCCGTTTTGATATGGTTTTATTACCGTAAATAAAAATATTTTTTTATATATATATATAGCGATACATTTTTAGGCCATATCGCCCATCCCTATTGATTTGCATTTTCATCTTTAAATGGAGTATTAAGTGTTGAGGGTAGTAGTGAAATAGTAATAATATAATATTCTTAATGTAATAATAGCATCTAGATAACTTTCAGTTTCGATCCCAAGTCAAGGTCCAAAAGTTGAAAATTACAGGCAAAAAAATGCAAGATTTGTTCAGATACAATTCCATTTGGCTAGAATCTAAAGTATGCTAAAATTTGTCGAGGGGAACATTGTTGAGGGTAATAATGAAGTAGTAATTTTATAATATTACTAATGTAATAATAGCATCTAGTTAACTTTCAGTTTCGATCCCTGTCAGGATCCGAAAGTTCAATATTGCAGGCAAAAAATGTTCAGATACAATTCCATTTGGCTAGATTCTAAAGTATGCAAAAATTTGTCGAGGGGAACATTGTCGAGGGTAATAGTGAAGTAGTAATGTTGTAATATTACTCATTTAATAATAGCGTCTAGTTAACTTTCAGTTTCGATCCCCGTCAAGGTTCCAAAAGTTAAAATTGCAGGCAAAAAAATGCAAGATTTGTTCAGATACAATTACATTTGGCCAGAATCTACTGTTTGCTAAAATTTGTTGAGGGGAACGTTGTTGAGGGTAATAGTGAAGTAGTAATTTTATAATATTACGAATGTAATAATAGCATCAAGTTAACTTTCAGTTTCGATCCCTGTCAGAATTCGAAAGTTCAATATTGCAGGCGAAAAATGCAAAAATTGTTCAGATACAATTCCATTTGGCTAGAATATAAAGTATGCTACAATTTGTCGAGGGGAACGTTGTTGAGGGTGATAGTGAAGTAGTAATTTTATAATATTACTAATGTAATGATAGCATCTAGTTAACTCTCAGTTTCGATCCTTGTCAGGATCCGAAAGTTCAATATTGCAGGCAAAAAATGCAAAAATTGTTCAGATACAATTCCATTTGGCTAGAATCTAAAGTATGCTAAAATTTGTCGAGGGGAACATTGTTGAGGGTAATAGTGAAGTAGTAATCTTATAATATTACTCATTTAATAATAGCATCTAGTTAACTTTCAGTTTCGATCCCTGTCAGAATCCGAAAGTTCAATATTGCAGGCAAAAAATGCAAAAATTGTTCAGATACAATTCCATTTGGCTAGAATCTAAAGTATGCTAAAATTTGTCGAGGGGAACGTTGTTGAGGGTAATAGTGAAGTAGTAATGTTATAATATTACTCATTTAATAATAGCGTCTAGTTAACTTTCAGTTTCGATCCCCGTCAAGGTTCCAAAAGTTAAAATTGCAGGCAAAAAAATGCAAGATTTGTTCAGAGACAATTCCATTTGGCCAGATTCTACTGTATGCTAAAATTTGTCGAGGGGAACGTTGTTGAGGGTAATAATGAAGTAGTAATTTAAAATATTACTAATGTAATAATAGCATATAGTTAACTTTCAGTTTCGATCCCTGTCAGGATCCGAAAGTTCAATATTGCAGGCAAAAAAAAGCAAAAATTGTTCAGATACAATTCCATTTGGCTAGAATCTAAAGTATGCTAAAATTTGTCGAGGGGAACGTTGTCGAGGGTAATAGTGAAGTAGTAATGTTATAATATTTTTCCTGAAGGAACTCTCCTGACGGAATAAATAAAGTACTATCTAATCTATCTAATCTAATCTAATCTATTACTCATTTAATAATAGCGTCTAGTTAACTTTCAGTTTTGATCCCCGTCAAGGTTCCAAAAGTTAAAATTGCAGGCAAAAAAATGCAAGAATTGTTCAGATACAATTACATTTGGCTAGAATCTAAAGTATGCTAAAATTTGTCGATGGGAGCGTTGTTGAGGGTAATAGTGAAGTAGTAATGTTGTAATATTACTCATTTAATAATAGCGTCTAGTAACTTTCAGTTTCGATCCCTGTCAGGATCCGAAAGTTCAATATTGCAGGCAAAAAATGCAAAAATTGTTCAGATACAATTCCATTTGGCTAGAATCTAAAGTATGCTAAAAATTTGTCGAGGGGAACATTGTCGAGGGTAATCGTGAAGTAGTAATGTTGTAATATTACTCATTTAATAATAGTGTCTAGTTAACTTTCAGTTTCGATCCCCGTCAAGGTTCCAAAAGTTAAAATTGCAGGCAAAAAAATGCAAGATTTGTTCGGATACATATTCCATTTAGCCAGAATCTACTGTATGCTAAAATTTGTCGATGGGAACGTTGTTGAGGGTAATAGTGAAGTAGTAATTTTCTAATATTACTAATTTAATAATAGCATCTCGTTAACTTTCAGTTTCGATCCCTGTCAGAATCTGAAAGTTCAATATTGCAGACAAAAAATGCAAAAATTGTTCAGAAACAATTCCATTTGGCTAGAATATAAAGTATGCTAAAATTTGTCGAGGGGAACGTTGTCGAGGGTAATCGTGAAGTAGTAATGTTACAATATTACTCATTTAATAATAGCGTCTAGTTAACTTTCAGTTTCGATCCCCGTCAAGGTTCCAAAAGTTAAAATTTCAGGCAAAAAAATGCAAGATTTGTTCAGATACAATTCCATTTGGCTAGAATCTAAAGTGTGCTACAATTTGTCGAGGGGAACATTGTTGAGGGTAATAGTGAAGTAGTAATCTTATAATATTACTCATTTAATAATAGCATCTAGTTAACTTTCAGTTTCAATCCCCGTCAAGGTCCGAAAGTTGGAAATTGCAGGCAAAAAAATGCAAGATTTGTTCAGATACAATTCCATTCGGCCAGAATCTACTGTATGCTAAAATTTGTCGAGGGGAACGTTGTTGAGGGTAATAATGAAGTAGTAATTTTATAATATTACTAATGTAATAATAGCATCTAGTTAACTCTCAGTTTCGATCCTTGTCAGAATCCGAAAGTTCAATATTGCAGGCAAAAAATGCAAAAATTGTTCAGATACAATTCCATTTGGCTAGAATATAAAGTATGCTAAAATTTGTCGAGGGGAACGTTGTTGAGGGTAATAGTGAAGTAGTAATGTTACAATATTACTCATTTAATAATAGCGTCTAGTTAACTTTCAGTTTCGATCCCCGTCAAGGTTCCAAAAGTTAAAATTGCAGGCAAAAAAATGCAAGATTTGTTCAGAGACAATTCCATTTGGCCAGAGTCTACTGTATGCTAAAATTTGTCGAGGGGAACGTTGTTGAGGGTAATAATGAAGTAGTAATTTAAAATATTACTAATGTAATAATAGCATCTAGTTAACTCTCAGTTTCGATCCCTGTCAGGATCCGAAAGTTCAATATTGCAGGCAAAAAATGCAAAAATTGTTCAGAAACAATTCCATTTGGCTAGAATCTAAAGTATGCCAAAATTTGTCGAGGGGAACATTGTCGAGGGTAATAGTGAAGTAGTAATGTTGTAATATTACTCATTTAATAATAGCGTCTAGTTAACTTTCAGTTTCGATCCCCGTCAAGGTTCCAAAAGTTAAAATTGCAGGCAAAAAAATGCAAGATTTGTTCGGATACATATTACATTTGGCCAGAATCTAAAGTATGCTAAAATGTGTCGAGGGGAACATACACATGCACAGTATAAACTAGCATCATTGGGCATTGTTATTAACAATTTTATACAAATAGGTGTCCCTTTCATTTCATTTCGATTTACACTATATAAAATAATCACGACTACCTACAGGTTTCGCATTATATGTTCTGTAAAAAAAAAAGGAAATCAATATGCGGATTAAGGACAACATCTGGCACTTAGGCTGCAACTTCCTCAGCCCAAAGATGAGCGATGCTTTAAACCAGGGGCGTCAAACTCGTTTTCATTGAGGGCCACATCCAAGTTATGGGAGAGCCGCTTGTGTCATTTTTCAATTTTATCCTATGCATTTTTTACGTAAACTGTAAAAATAAAAAATAAAAAGAAGTTGAATTTACAGTAAAAAAGGGCAACTAAGTCAGAAAATGTTTCTAACAACCATACAGTGTTATATTTTTTTTGACTTTTTACATCATATTACTTTAAATGGAAAAAGCATAACAGTGTTTTCTATAATTCTGGCAACTGAGCTGCCAGTTTAGTTTTATTGTAAAAACAATGTGGTACCGTTTTTTTTCCTTTATTACAGTAATACACTGTGAAAAAAACAAAAACCAAACAACCGCCGTAGATTTTTCTGAAAAAAAATGGTAACTCAGTCACCAGAATTTTACTGGAAAATACAACTTTTTATTTTAAACCTAACGTTAAAAAGTAAAACAGTACCAATGTCTTTTTTATTTGCGGAAAAAAAAATGTGGTACTGTTTTTACATTTACAGTAATACACCTTAAAAACAACAACCGTAGATTTTACAGTGAGAAAAATGGCAAATCAGTCACCAGAAGTTTACTGTATAATATACAGGTTTTTATACATTTTTTTTATAAGATCTTACGTTGAAGAGAAAACAGTACCACTGATTATTTTTTTTATTCTGGCAATTGAGCTTCCAGTTTTTTGCCATTAAAAATGTGGTAGTGTGTTTCTATTTACAGTAATACACCATAAACACAACCACCGTAGATTTTACAGTAAAAAAAAAATAAAAAGGCAAATCAGTCAACAGAATTTTATTGTCATATCAGTGTTTTCTATAATTTGGGCAACTGAGTTTGCAGTTTTGTTTTATTGTAAAAACATTATGGTACCGTTTTTTTTTCTTGCAGTAATAGACTGTAAAAACAACCGTAGATTTTACAGTAAAAAAAAAAAGGCAAATCAGTCACCAGAATTTTATTGTTGAATATAAAAGTGTTTTTTTTTTTTTTTTTTACAGCACATAGACAAACAGTAGGGCTGTTTTTTCTTAATTTTGGCAACTGAGTTGCCAGGTATTCATTTACAGTAATACACTGTAGAAACAACAATCATATGTTTTTTTTACAGTAAAAAAAAAAAAAACTGGTACCTGTCAACAGAATTTTACTGAAAAATATACAGGGTTGTTTATTTTACGTTAAAGAAAAATACGGTACAACTGTTTTTTTTTTGTTTTTTTTATTCTAACAATAGAGCTGCCAGTTTTTTGCCCCCCCAAAAATGCGGTACTGTTTATTTAACGTTAAAAAACGGTATATTTTACAGTAAAATTATGTTGACTGAGTTACCATTTTTTTACTGTCAAAATTTTTGATTGCTGTTTTTACGGTGATTAATACATGTCAAATTTAGTTGCTAAAATTAAGAATTTTTTTTTCTATTTACAGTAATACACCGTAAAAACAACCGTAGATTTTACAGTAAAAAAAAAAATCAGTCACCAGAATTTTATTGTAAAATATGCAGTGTTTTTTGTACAGAACATTGAAAAACAGTATCGCTGTTTTTTCTTAGTTTTGGCAACTGAGTTGCCAGGTGTTCATTTACAGTAATTCACTGTAAAAACAACAATCATACATTTTTTACAGTAAAAAAAAACTTGTAACTGTCAACAGAATTTTACTGAAAAATTTTTGTTTTTGTTTTTTAAAGAAAAAAATGGTACCACTGTTTTTTTTCATTTGTTTTTATTCTGGCAATTGAGCTGCCAGTTTTTTGCCATGAAAAAATGCGGTACTGTTTTTCTATTTAACGTTAAAAACGGTTTATTTCACAGTGACATGTTATCAGTTTTTCCACTGTAAAAATGTACAATTGTTGTTTTTATGGTGTATTATTGTAAATGAATACCTGGCAACTCAGCTGCTAAAATTAAGAAATAAAACTCTTATTTCTATTTACAACAATACACCGTAAAAACAACAACTGTAGATTTTACAGTAAAAAAAAAAAAAAATCAGTCACCAAAATTTTATTGTAAAATATGCATTGTTTTTTGTACAGAACATTGAAAAACAGTACCACAGTTTCTTCTTAATTTTGGCAACTGAGTTGCCAGGTGTTCATTTACAGTAACACACTGTAAAAACAACAATCATACATTTTTTACAGTAAAAAAAAACAACTGGTAACTGTCAACAGAATTTTACTGAAAAATATAAAACATTTTTGTTTGGTTTTTTTAAAAGAAAAAAAACGGTACCATTGTTTTTTGTTTTGTTTTTATTCTGGCAATTGAGTTGCCAGTTTTTTGCCATAAAAAAATGCAGTACTGTTTTTCTATTTAACGTTAAAAACGTTAAAAAAAAAAATACATATAGTGAAAAAAGATAAGGGGACTTACTTTATTGATGTGTGTCACTTATTTCACAGTGACATTTTACCAGTTTTTCCACTGTAAAAATGTACGATTGTTGTTTTTATGGTGTATTACTGTAAATGAATACCTGGCAACTCAGCTGCTAATATTAAGAAAAAAAAACTGTTATTTCTATTTACAATAATACACCGTAAAAACAACAACCGTAGATTTGACAGTAAAAAAAAAAAAATCAGTCTCCAGAATTTTATTGTAAAATATACAGTGATTTTTTACAGAACATATAAAAACAGTACCAGTTTTTTCCTAATTTTGGCAACTGAGTTTCCAGGTGTTCATTTACAGTAATACACTGTAAAAACAACAATCATACATTTTTACAGTAAAAAAAAACTGGTAACTCCATCAATTTAATTTTAAAGAAAAATATACAGTTTTTTTTTTGTTTGTTTTTTTACGTTGGAAAAAAACAGTACCACTGTTTTTTTGTTTTTTTATTCTGGCAATTATTCTGCCAGTTTTTTGCCGGACAAAAAATGCATTACTGCTTTTCAATTTAACGTTAAAGAAAAAAGTATATTTTACAGTAAAATTCTGTTGACTGAGTTGTCAGTTTTTCACTGTAAAAATGTACGATTGTTGTTTTTATGGTGTGTTACTGTAAATGAATACCTGGCAACTCAGTTGCCAAAATTAAGAAAAAAACTGTTATTTCTATTTACAATAATACACCGTAAAAACAACCGTAGATTTTACAGTAAAAAAAAATGTTATTGTAAAATATGCAGTGTTTTTTTGTGTGTGGTTTTTTTTTTACAGAAAATGGAAAAACAGTACCACAGTTCTGAAAAAAACTAAAACAAAATGTCAGCTTAGTGTCCTGGATTGTACTTAAAATTTACACTGGGTTTTACAACATCTATAAATCCATCCATTTTTCCACCGCTTGTCCCTTACAACATATTACTGTAAATATAAAAACAGTACCACAGTTTTTTTGCCAGGTTTTCATTTACAGTAATACACCTTAAAAAGCAACAATCCCACATTTTTACAGCGAAAAACTGCTAACTCAGTCAACAGAATTTTAATATAAAATTGTGTTTTTTTTTAATAATATTACGGTAAATGAAAAAAACAGTGCCACTGTTTTTTTGTTTTTTTTAAATTGTGGCAACTGAGCTGCCTGTTTTTAACACAAAACCAAAAATAGTATCGTTAAAAAAAAAAAGCATCGCAAAAACGACCACGGATTTAACGGTAAAAAAAAACTGGCACCTAAGTCAACATAATTTTACCAGAAAAAAAAAAACAGTGTTAGCTTTTTCTATTTATATGCTGTAAAAAAATGTTTGATTATAACATGTATTGTCAAGCAAATGTATTTGTATGTTGACCAAGTTTGTTGCAATATTTGATATCATTAACATTTTAAAAAGGTACGCAATTTCATGTGGGAAATTTTTCTGTCAAAATGGAGAAAAAAAAAAATACATATAGTGAAAAAAAATAAGGGGCTTACTTTATTGATGCGTGTCACTTCCAGGCGTTCGCGGGCCATATGAAAGGATGTGGCGGCCCAGATCTTGCCCCCGGGCCTTGAGTTTGACACCTGTGGTATAAACCAGTGATACGCCAAAGCATCCCTTCGTGAAAGTACAGTGTTTTATCTTGCTATATTGAAACTATGTGTAATGTCAGTGGCCTGAAATATCGAATGGAATCGCAAATAAAACCGCCGCCTCGTTTCTGATGAAT
>NC_084635.1:5558707-5678707 GCF_033978795.1 Nerophis ophidion
TTTGGTTTCATCTGACCACATGACATTCTCCCAATCCTCTGCTGTATCATCCATGTATCCATTTTGGTATAAACTCAACTCGTCGTGTTTGGAGGAAGAAGAATACTGAGTTGCATCCCAAGAACACCATACCTACTGTGAAGCATGGGGGTGGAAACATCATGCTTTGGGGCGGTTTTTCTGCTAAGGGGACAGGACGATTGATCCATGTTAAGGAAAGAATGAATGGGGCCATGTATCGTGAGATTTTGAGCCAAAACCTCCTTCCATCAGTGAGAGCTTTGAATGGTTGACCAAATACTTATTTTCCACCATCATTTACAAATAAATTCTTTAAAATTCCTACAATGTGAATTTCTGGATGTTTTTTTCACATTCTGTCTCTCACAGTTGAAGTGTACCTATGATGAAAATTACAGACCTCTGTCATCATTTTAAGTGGGAGAACTTGCACAATCGGTGGCTGACTAAATACTTTTTTGCCTCACTGTATATATATGTATATATATATATATGTATATGTGTATTATTATTAGACCTGTTATTTTTAACGTGTTGACAAATTTCCATAAATAGTAGGCACCACATCATTCTATATACTATTTTTTTTCGCACAAAGGACATATTTGTTTGAATTACAAGCATCGCTACAAAAATTTAAATGACGGACA
Organism: Nerophis ophidion; assembly: GCF_033978795.1. Classification (NCBI taxonomy): domain Eukaryota; kingdom Metazoa; phylum Chordata; class Actinopteri; order Syngnathiformes; family Syngnathidae; genus Nerophis; species Nerophis ophidion. Next base: position 5,559,379 of record NC_084635.1, read on the forward strand.
TCCGGGAAATATTTACCATGGAGATATCCACTCATATTACAAATCATGACAAATTCTAAACAGCTCGTTTGGAACAGGGCGGAATTCACATTTTCAGTATCTATGGGGATCCAAATAAACAAAATACTAGGAGTGTAAATCTTTGGGCACCTAACTATTCGATCCGATTCTGATTCCTGGGGTGACGAATCGATTCAAAGCAATTTTTGCAATATATTATTTGGCATAATAACTATAATGAAACCTACCATATTTTCAACACCAAAAGGCGCACTTAAAATCCTTTTTTTCCCCTCAAAACTTGACAGTGCGCCTTATAACCCGGTGCCCCTAATGTATTAAATAATTCTGGTTTTGCTTACCAACCTTGAAGCAATTTTATTTGGTACATGGTGTAATGATAAGTGTGACCAATAGATGGCAGTCACACATAAGAGATACATGGAGACTGCACTATGATGGCAATATGACTCAAGTAAACAACACCATAATTGTATATGTTCCGTTGAAAATATAGAACATTACACACAGTGTTTAAAAATGTATCAAAATGTTTTAGTACGACTTTGGTAAGCTATGAAGCCGCACCGCTTGATGGATTGTCGGCGCATTATTATTATGGTGTGTGTATAAGGTAAAACATTATCAGGCATTTTGTTTCGCAATATTATGCAAAAGCAACTTTTCTTACTTTGTGGTACCTGCTGATCTGTTATGGGATCTGCATAATTCCTGAAAATTTGCATGCTTCCGCCATTGTAGTTTGTGTCAACACCATAGTTGATAAGCTACTTCTGGTTATGGGACATTCATCCTCTGCTTTGCCATTTCTAATAAAAAGTAGTGTAAAGTTCTTACTTATATCGGTCAGTAAACTTGCCATGAAAGCGCTAAAACATACCGGTGTAGTGAGTTTACATTATTCACCCAAGGAACTTTTGTCATTAGAGAGTTCTGGTCGGACGTTTTTTCACGGGACACATTTCCTCACATTTGAGGATATGCTACTCCGTTATAGATTGAAGTAAAGTCTGAATGTCATCAAAACAGTTAGTTCCATCTTTTGACACTTCTTCCACTCCCGTCCTTGCACGCTACACCGCTACAACAAAGATGACGGAGAAAAGACGCTGTCGAAGGTGAGCAAACTTGCCATGAAAGCGCTAAAACATACCGGTGTAGTGAGTTTACATTATTCACCCAAGGAACTTTCGTCATTAGAGAGTTCTGGTCGGACGACTTTTCACGGGACACATTTCCTCACAGTTGAGGAGATGCTGCTCCGTTATAGATTGAAGTAAACTCCGAATGTCATAAAAACAGTTAGTTACATCATTTGACACTTCTTCCACTCTCGTCCTTGCACGCTACACCGCTACAACAAAGATGACGGAGAAAAGACGCTGTCGAAGGTGAGCAAACTTGCCGTGAAAGCGCTAAAACATACCGGTGTAGTGAGTTTACATTATTCACCCAAGGAACTTTCGTCATTAGAGAGTTCTGGTAGGACGTTTTTTCACGGGACACATTTCCTCACATTTGAGGAAATGCTGCCCTGTTATAGATTGAAGTAAAGTCTGAATGTCATCAAAACAGTTAGTTCCATCTTTTGATACTTCTTCCACTCCCGTCCTTGCACGCTACACCGCTACAACAAAGATGACGGCGAAAAGAAGCTGTCGAAGGTGAGCAAACTTGCCATGAAAGCGCTAAAACATACCGGTGTAGTGAGTTTACATTATTCACCCAAGGAACTTTCGTCATTAGAGAGTTCTGGTAGGACGTTTTTTCACGGGACACATTTCCTCACATTTGAGGAAATGCTGCTCCGTTATAGATTGAAGTAAAGTCTGAATGTCATCAAAACAGTTCCATCTTTTGATACTTCCTCCACTCTCTCGTCCTTGCACGCTACACCGCTACAACAAAGATGACGGAGAAAAGACGCTGTCGAAGGTGAGCAAACTTGCCATGAAAGCGCTAAAACATACCGGTGTAGTGAGTTTACATTATTCACCCAAGGAACTTTCGTCATTAGAGAGTTCTGGTCGGACGACTTTTCACGGGACACATTTCCTCACATTTGAGGAGATGCTGCTCCGTTATAGATTGAAGTAAACTCCAAATGTCATCAAAACAGTCAGTCAGTTACATCATTTGACACTTCTTCCACTCCCGTCCTTGCACGCTACACCGCTACAACAAAGATGACGGAGAAAAGACGCTGTCGAAGGTGAGCAAACTTGCCATGAAAGCAATAAAACATACCGGTGTAGTGAGTTTACATTATTCACCCAAGGAACTTTCGTCATTAGAGAGTTCTGGTCGGACGCTTTTTCACGGGACACATTTCCTCACATTTGAGGATATGCTGCTCCGTTATAGATTGAAGTAAACTCCGAATGTCATCAAAACAGTTAGTTACATCATTTGACCCTTCTTCCACTCCCGTCCTTGCACGCTACACCGCTACAACAAAGATGACGGAGAAAAGACGCTGTCGAAGGTGAGCAAACTTGCCATGAAAACGCTAAAACATACCGGTGTAGTGAGTTTACATTATTCACCCAAGGAACTTTCGTCATTAGAGAGTTCTGGTCGGACGTTTTTTCACGGGACACATTTCCTCACATTTGAGGAGATGCTGCTCCGTTATAGATTGAGGTAAAGTCTGAATGTCATCAAAACAGTTAGTTCCATCTTTTGATACTTCTTCCACTCCCATCCTTGCACGCTACACCGCTACAACAAAGATGACGGAGAAAAGACGCTGTCGAAGGTGAGCAAACTTGCCATGAAAGCGCTAAAACATACCGGTGTAGTGAGTTTACATTATTCACCCAAGGAACTTTCGTCATTAGAGAGTTTTGGTCGGACGACTTTTCACGGGACACATTTCCTCACATTTGAGGAGATGCTGCTCCGTTATAGATTGAAGTAAACTCCGAATGTCATCAAAACAGTTAGTTCCATCTTTCGACACTTCTTCCACTCCCGTCCTTGCACGCTACACCGCTACAACAAAGATGACGGAGAAAAGACGCTGTCGAAGGTGAGCAAACTTGCCATGAAAACGCTAAAAGATACCGGTGTAGTAAGTTTACATTATTCACCCAAGGAACTTTCGTCATTAGAGAGTTCTGGTCGGACGTTTTTTCACGTGACACATTTCCTCACATTTGAGGATATGCTGCTCCGTTATAGATTGAAGTAAAGTCTGAATGTCATCAAAATAGTGAGTTCCATCTTTTGATACTTCTTCCACTCCCGTCCTTGCACGCTACACCGCTACAACAAAGATGACGGCGAAAAGAAGCTGTCGAAGGTGAGCAAACTTGCCATGAAAGCGCTAAAACATACCGGTGTAGTGAGTTTACATTATTCACCCAAGGAACTTTCGTCATTAGAGAGTTCTGGTAGGACGTTTTTTCACGGGACACATTTCCTCACATTTGATGATATGCTGCTCCGTTATAGATTGAAGTAAAGTCTGAATGTCATCAAAACAGTAAGTTCCATCTTTTGACACTTCTTCCACTCCCGTCCTTGCACGCTACACCGCTACAACAAAGATGACGGCGAAAAGAAGCTGTCGAAGGTGAGCAAACTTGCCATGAAAGCGCTAAAACATACCGGTGTAGTGAGTTTACATTATTCACCCAAGGAACTTTCGTCATTAGAGAGTTCTGGTAGGACGTTTTTTCACGGGACACATTTCCTCACATTTGAGGAAATGCTGCTCCGTTATAGATTGAAGTAAAGTCTGAATGTCATCAAAACAGTTCCATCTTTTGATACTTCCTCCACTCTCTTGTCCTTGCACGCTACACCGCTACAACAAAGATGACGGAGAAAAGACGCTGTCGAAGGTGAGCAAACTTGCCATGAAAGCGCTAAAACATACCGGTGTAGTGAGTTTACATTATTCACCCAAGGAACTTTCGTCATTAGAGAGTTCTGGTAGGACGTTTTTTCACGGGACACATTTCCTGCTCCGTTATAGATTGAAGTAAAGTCTGAATGTCATCAAAACAGTTCCATCTTTTGATACTTCCTCCACTCTCTTGTCCTTGCACGCTACACCGCTACAACAAAGATGACGGAGAAAAGACGCTGTCGAAGGTGAGCAAACTTGCCATGAAAGCGCTAAAACATACCGGTGTAGTGAGTTTACATTATTCACCCAAGGAACTTTCGTCATTAGAGAGTTCTGGTCGGACGCTTTTTCACGGGACACATTTCCTCACATTTGAGGAGATGCTGCTCCGTCATAGATAGAATTAAACTCTGAATGTCATCAAAACAGTTAGTTCCATCTTTCGACACTTCTTCCACTCCCGTCCTTGCACGCTACACCGCTACAACAAAGATGACGGAGAAAAGACGCTGTCGAAGGTGAGCCACGTAAATAAGACCACCCACAAAACGGCGCATCCGGAATCGACTGTCAGAAAGCGGCTTGAAGATGATTTGTAAAACATAATCTATGCAACATTTTGACCAAAGAACCACCATTACATGTTATGTAGACCACAAGGACGTGTTTTACATTTAGAAAAAAAGAAAAAATGAGATGACTCCTTTAATGCGCGCTATAATCCGGTGCGCCTTGTATATGACAAAAGATCGGAAATAGACCATTCATCGACAGTGCGCCTTGTAATCCGGTGCGCCTTAGGGTCCGGAAAATATGCTATGTCTTTTAAAAAATAAATTGATAAAAAAGTGATTTTTTAAAATCGACTTTAGAAAACTATGAATCGATTTAGGAATCAATAAGAATTGTGATGTGAATTGAGGCGGGTTTTGCATAATATGACCCCTTTACTGAGATATACACCTTGATTATGAACGTCATGGACCCACGCTGAAGAACATCGACGGTGATATCATTTACCTCCTTCTTGTATCGCAGCTGATTGTATATCGGAGGCTTCTGAGACGCCTCGATCTTGACCTCTTGGGTGGACGTGCGGTACGAAGGGTTACTGTAGGTCAGGTTGCTGACTCCTGGGTCGGCAAACTTGGACTTTTTATGTCTGTTGATTAGGCGGAAATCACAGGGATCTTACTCACCGTGGTGTGCAAAATATGATACAATGTAACAACCAGTGGGAACTCACCGATAAATAATCAAAGCAGCAATGAGGATGAGAATCGCCAACATGGTCAAAACTCCGCCTATCACATAGCTGATGTGAAGTCCTTCTCCTGGAACACCAAACACACGTTAAATGTTTTCATATCACATGACTGAACTACTTGAGAATATATGATATATTCATGATGAATACTAACCATGTGGAGCTGTCACCACGTTGCTCTGCAAACACCCTTCGATATTGAGGTTCTTGTCAGTGCAGCTGTGAACACAAAAGGTGGATGCAGCTTGTGAAACAGTGTTGATTAGTGAGGGATCAACAACACCCAGAAACGCCGCCAGCTTCGCTGGGCCCGGGCTCATCTTAGATGGACTGACGCAAATTGGTAAAGTGTTCTGTGGTTTGACGAGTCCACATTTCAAATTGTTTTTGGAAACTGTGGGCGTCGACCAAAGAGGAAAAGAACCATCCGAACTGTTATAGGCGCAAAGTTGAAAAGCCAGCATCTGTGATGGTATGGGGGTGTATTAGTGTCCGAGGCATGGGTAACTTACACATCTGTGAAGGCACCATTAATGCTGAAAGGTACATACAGGTTTTGGAGCAACATATGTTGCCATCCAAGCAACGTCTTTTTCATGGACGCCCCTGCTTATTTCAGCAAAACAATGCCAAGCCACATTCTGCACGTGTTACAACAGCGTGCAGAACGAAGTGGAATTTTACACTTTTTTACTGAATGAGACAAACAGAATGCACATGAAAATAAAGAACGTAGCATTTACAATATTAACTATGAACGATAAAACACTGAATATTGACATAATATGAACGTCACACTCCCTCTCGATTTACATTTTACAATAAAGCGAAACGCAACAAATGTGCAACAAACTCAGCAAAATATGAACGCGAAGGGTAAAAAAAAACAAAAAAAAAACACCTACAATGTGATATATCTGATATTTCACTAAACTTAAGAACTTATTTGTAAAAATCTCCTTCCTCGTCTGTCCTTGATACCCGCATTTCAGGTTGGTAGCTCTGGAAACACTCTGTGGAAACGCTCCCCACCCACACTGATTGGTGCCTAGTCTGAGCCAGGGTCGTCGCCAGACAGATTTCACTGGGGCACGTGCCCCAGTGTTGATCTGCAGTGCCCCGGTAAAAATGTCACCTAAATTTAAAAAAAAAAAAAAAAAAACGCTTCAGAGTTTTAAGTCTACATAACATAGACAACAGCGCACATACTACTTAGTATGGTAATTGATTGCTACTGTATTCACTCCACGAAACAATGAGCACATGGCTACTTAATATGGTAATTTATTCACGTGTGGATCGAGACTTCAGTTGAGAGAGAGAGAGAGAGAGAGAGAGAGAGAGAGAGAGAGAGGCCATGCGAATCACTGCGTGAGGTAGGTAACGTTAGTCAACAATAATTTGTTAATTATATTATTTTCATTTTGATTTGACTCAAACTGTAACTCCTAGATGGATTTAAGAAAGTTATTCGCCCGCAGCAGAGAAGAAGCAGCAGGAATGAGAGATGTAAGTGAAGTCCTAGCTAGCTAGGCAACATCATTGTCTTAAGTTGATGCTAAGTTAGCTAACGTTATTCCTTGTATCAAGACAAACATATTCATTTTCTGTACGAGCTTTAGGGGGAAATTCCAATGAACATGAAACATAATGTTGGTTATTGTCTGCTGGTTCTGCATCAATGATGATTTGGAGTCAGCATGTGTGAGTTGAGTGCTTCTCAAATGGTTTTATCTTCAGGATTTTTCCATATCAAGTCGTGAGCCAAATTTTTAAATCATTTAAGTTTATATTACAGAAAAATAGCACGGTAGACTTGTCTTGTTAATCGGTGTGACTTTGACTAAAATAATCTTGTTTTGTCACCAGAAAAATGGCTACAGCTAAAGCATCTGGTTTTGTTTCCAGAAAAAATAGTAACATTTTTGTATTTGTTTTTAGAAAGATGGCTGAAAATATCGGGTTTTGTTGCACCATTTAGATTTAAAAAAAATATATTTCCATGTCTGTCCTGAGTCCTCCTCCAACTTGTTAGTCGGTTTGCCTTTTGCTAAAATACTCACTAATAGTCACTAGAAAAATGCCTAAAAATATCTGGTTTTGTTGCCACAATTTGATTTTTTTCTCCCTAAACTTCTTTTTTTCATGCACACATGTGACTGCGACTCACTGAAAATGACACACAATCCACTTTTATGTCAGGAGCCAGCAGTTGGGAACCACTGGTCAACTGTATAACAGTTACTGTAATATTTCCATGTCTGTCCAGAGTGACCACTTTGCAAAAATGAAAAGGAGACGTTAGTTTACTTCTCAGAAAATGATTCCCTGAACAGACACACAACAGTTGTTCATTTATTCTACTACTGTGGCTTTATTGTTTTGTGTATATTTTATAGTTTTGTGTATCTGAAATAGGATTAGCCACATTGCCATAAATGGAAATTAAATAATATAAAAGATGTAGGGGTGCTTTATTTTTTGTTTTACTTTTGTAGATGTTAAATTTGCAGATGATTACTGCAATAAATATTTCAAAAAGATTAATTGCTCTTCCTTTTTGCTTTTACCAGTAGCAGTTTAGAAGTCTGGAGTAAAAAAGTGCACAAGTAGGTCAAATGCATGAGTTAATTTCAGGTGGTTAATCAAAGATCCATACAACATCATCTGATATGATTTCATAGTTTAAAGCACGATTTATGTATTTTTTATGATAAATAAGTGCTAAAAATGTTTTTGCTTGCGCGCTTTGCACACTCACATGAATTATTTGTGCCCCAGGTGTGCCCCAGTACAGTATTAGGTCTAGTGACGCCCCTGTGACTTAGATTACCATAGTAACTAATTAGATTACTATAGTAACTAATATATCGTGCAAAAGTGCAGATTCCAAGCATTGAAATACTTTGTGTAGTGCAAGACTTACGGTCATTTGAAAACATCACTGCACATCATCTTAAAGATCTAAAAATATTATATGGGAATGTCCGGCGGGCCAGATTTAAAAGGTCCGCATGTGGACCCCCCCGGGCCTTAATTTGCCCAGGTCTGGTTTACATCGACACCAGTGCCATTTTGGAAGAGAGTTTCGGTAGCCATCTGAATTACGGTAATAGCTAAAACTAAGTTTAATGTTCCTGAACGACTGTAAAGAAGACATGTTTGGTTTTTAAATACTTACTTGACCACTGACGGTCCTCTTTGAGAGGGTTCTGTTGGAGCCTTGGGGATTTTATTGGGAACGGTTGTGCTGCTGGCTTCTCTGGCGGGGGAAGTCGGGATGTAGCCTGCAACTGAGAAACATGTGTGGGTCAGAGCTGGAATGAACATTGTGTTCACGCTTTTACCGACGACATCTTTACATTTGGACTGAACCACAGTCAACAAAATGTATATGTGACAATAATTCTTATTTAAAACTGTCAATAGCATGGGTCGGCATGCTATTGATTAACGTGGACCCCGACTTAAACAAGTTGAAAAACGTATTGGGGTGTTACCATTTAGTGGTCAATTGGACGGAATATGTACTGTACTGTGCAATCTACTAATAAAAGTATCTATCAATCAATCAAAGGCAACCAAACATGTTGAAAGAGCCATATTGGACCAAAAAAAAAAAAAAAAGAAACTGTCTGGAGCCGCAAAAAATTAAAAGCCATATATGAGTGCTATAATGAAGACAACACATGACGTGTCTATAATAGCTATAGTAGCCTACTATCAAAATTAGGGATGCACCGATTAATCGGTAACCGAATATATTCGGCCGAATATGGCAAAAAAAAGCCACATTTGGCCTTCGGTGGAATGAGTTAAAAGCAAAGCCGAATAGTGGCGTGTGACGCAAAGACGCAATTTTTTGACGCGGTGACGCAATCAACCAACGTGTAGTGTTAAATTTAAATTGTTTTATACATAGTTTCCTTCTTTTTATTCTGAAGCTGAAGTACTGTTATTTCCGTTCGGGCTCCAGTACTCTGGAATGCCCTCCCGGTAACAGTTCGAGATGCTACCTCAGTAGAAGCATTTAAGTCTCATCTTAAAACTCATCTGTATACTCTAGCCTTTAAATAGACCTCCTTTTTAGACCAGTTGATCTGCCGCTTCTTTTCTTTCTCCTGTGTCCCCCCCTCCCTTGTGGAGGGGGTCCGGTCCGATGACCATGGATGAAGTACTGACTGTCCAGAGTCGAGACCCAGGATGGACCGCTCGTCGGGACCCAGGATGGACCGCTCGCCTGTATCGGTTGGGGACTTCTCTACGCTGCTGATCCGCTTGAGATGGTTTCCTGTGGACGGGACTCTCGCTGCTGTCTTGGAGCCACTATGGATTGAACTTTCACAGTATCATGTTAGACCCGCTCGACATCCATTGCTTTCGGTCCCCTAGAGGGGGGGGGTTGCCCACATCTGAGGTCCTCTCCAAGGTTTCTCATAGTCAGCATTGTCACTGGCGTCCCACTGGATGTGAATTCTCCCTGCCCACTGGGTGTGAGTTTTCCTTGCCCTTTTGTGGGTTCTTCCGAGGATGTCGTAGTCGTAATGATTTGTGCAGTCCTTTGAGACATTTGTGATTTGGGGCTATATAAATAAACATTGATTGATTGATTGATTGATATTGACAAATCTATTCTGGCCTGGGATATGTTGTGTACCTGTATAAGTGTATGAGGTTACAAGCACACACTTATTGAGATTTAGTGGGGCCTCTGTTTACATTATTAGCCTGTTGTGTAGGCTACCTGTATAAGTGTATGAGGTTACAAGCACACACTTAATTGAGATTTACTTGAGCCTTCTGTTTACATTATTAGCATATCTACTGTGGCTAAGCAGACTTTTGCCAAAAGGACAATAATTCATTTGTTGTGGGTTTATCCACTTTAATGCACTTTATTTTTTTTTTGGAATGCATGTTTTGTTTGAAGGCCTAATATAAAGGAAAACTTTGTGCTTTTTTTGAAAAGCAAAGCCTACTGGAATATTAAAAAAATTCAATATTCAATAAAAATTTACTTTATTTGAAAAACATGTCTGAAAATGTATTCAAGGCTTTTTATGCAATATAAAAAAGTTCTGAAAAACGTAATTTTTTATTCGGTATTTGGTATTCGGCCTTCGGCCAAGCGCTCAAATTTTATTCGGTTTCGGCCACAAATTTTCATTTCGGTGCATCCCTGATCAAAATGACTATGTGTCGCAGGCTGAAGTAAATCTTCGTCGACAGAAATGTTGAAATGTAATATGTATAGTAGATATTTTTAAAACATTACAATACATTAGTTAATCAGATGTTACTCGGAAGGTGAGATGACTCCTGGAAATGACTGGCTTTTAATTACCAAAAATATAGTTGTGTGTTTTAAAGGGGAACATTATCAGCAGACCTATGTAAGCGTCAATATATACCTTGATGGTGCAGAAAAAAGACCATGTATTTTTTTAACCGATTTCCGAACTCTAAATGGGTGAATTTTGGGGAATTAAACGCCCTTCTGTTTATCGCTCTGGTGGCGATGACGTCACCGAGGTAATACAGCCGCCTTTTTCATTTTCTACACATTGCACACACGGGTCTCAGCTCTGTTATTTTCCGTTTTTTCGACTATTTTTTGGAACCTTGGAGACATCATGCCTCGTCGGTGTGTTGTCGGAGGGTGTAACAACACTAACAGGGAGGGATTCAAGTTGCACCACTGGCCCCAAGATGCCAAAGTGTCTGCCGCCAGACCCCCATTGAATGTGCGGGAGTGTCTCCACATTTTACCGGCGATGACAGACATGGCACAGAGATGTATGGATAACCTGCAGATGCATTTGCAACAATAAAGTCAACGAAATCACAAAGGTGTGTTTTGTTGTTGACTTATGTGCTAATCAGACATATTTGGTCGCGGCGTGACTACCAACTAATCGATGCTAACATGCTACGCTAATCGATGCTAACATGTTATGCTAATCGATGCTAACATGCTATTTACCGGCGACGACAGACATGGCACAGCGCTGTATGATAACCTGCAGATGCATTTGCAATGATAAAGTCAACGAAATCACGAAGGTGAGTTTTGTTGATGTTGACTTATGTGCTAATCAAACATATTTGGTTGCGGCGTGACTGCCAGCTAATCGATGCTAACATGCTATTTACCGGCGGTGCGAAAGCAGACATGGCACAGAGATGTATGGATAACCTGCAGATGCATTTGCAACTATATTACGTTTCCTTCCACCCACATTTAATGCGAAACAAACACTTACCAATCGAAGGACTTAAGTTGCTCCAGTGTCAAGAGATGCGAAAGTCCTGATCGTTTGGTCCGCACATTTTACCGGCGATGCTAACGCAGCTATTCGGCCATGCTATGGCTATGAATAGCGTCAATAGCTATTCGCTCAATAGCTTCAGTTTCTTCTTCAATACTTTCATACTCCAACCATCTGTTTCAATACATGCGTAATCGGTTGAATCGCTTAAGCCGCTGAAATCCGAGTCTGAATCCGAGCTAATGTCGCTATATCTTGCTGTGGTATTTCCATTGTTTGTTTACATTGGCAGCACTGTGTGACGTCACAGGAAAATGGATAGTGGTTTCGAAGATAGCGAAAATAAGGCACTTTAAAGCTTTATTTAGGGATATTCCGGGACCGGTAAAATTTGAAAAAAACTTAAAAATATACAACAAGCCACTGGGAACTGATTTTTATTGTTTTTAACCCTTTTGAAATTGTGATAATGTTCCCCTTTAAAGTTAAAGGAAACGGCAGGCTGTCTTCTTTTAATATATGTATTACAATCTTTGGCACGCGAGGTAATGTTTGCTGTGGTCTGGAACAACATTGCACACCAACAACAGTCAGGAATGCTGCCAATATTACAGAAATAGAATGTGTCATGAGAGGATAGAGGATAAAAGTAAAGGATATTGAAATAACTCAAATATACCAACAAGTGAGGCATAATGATGCAATATGTACATACAGCTAGCCTAAATAGCATGTTAGCATTGATTAGCTTGCAGTCACGCACTGACCAAATATGCCTGATTAGCACTCTAACAAGTCAATAACATCAACAAAGCGCACCTTTGTGGATTCACGCACAGCATAAAATGTTTGGTGGACAAAATGAGACAAAGAAGGAGTGGAAGATTTTACATGTACACAAACTGTTGCCTTACAGTCCACACTATGGCCAGTTCAAGAACCGCCGAAATTAGTAGGACAAAACGATGTTCACCAAATACTCTCATCAGTGCAGCATACACATAAACTTATTAAAGGGGAACATTATCACAATTTCAAAAGGGTTTAAAACAATAAAAATCAGTTCCCAGTGGCTCGTTTTATTTTTCAAAGTTTTTTTTCAAAATTTTACACCTCCCGGAATATCCCTAAAAAAAGCTTTAAAGTTCTCGATTTTCGCTATTTGCGATGCGACTATCCATTTCCCTGTGATGTCATACAGGGCTGCCAATACAAACATGGCGGTTACCACAGCAAGATATAGCGACATTAGCTCGGATTCAGACTCGGATTTCAGCGGTTTAAGCGATTCAACAGATTACGAATGTATTGAAACAGATGGTCGGAGTATGGAGGCAGATAGCGAAAATGAAATTGAAGAAGAAATTGAAGCTATTGAGCGAATAGCTATTGACGCTATTCGGCCATAGCGTGGGTGTACCTAATGAAGTGGCCCATAGCATGGCTGCCTTATTAGCATCGCCGGTAAAATGTGCGGACCAAACGATCAGGACTTTCGCATCTTGTGACACTGGAGCAACTTAAATCCGTCGATTGGTAAGTGTTTGTTTTGCATTAACTGTGGGTATCTAGTTTCAAATGTACATACAGCTAGCGTAAATAGCATGTTAGCATCGATTAGCGTAGCATGTTAGCATCGATTAGCTGGCAGTCATGCCGTGACCAAATATGTCTGATTAGCACATAAGTCAACGTCAACAAAACTCACCTTTGTGATTTCGTTGACTTAATGGTTGCAAATGCATCTACAGGTTATCCATACATCTCTGTGCCATGTCTGTCTTAGCATCGCCGGTCAAATGTGGAGACACTCTGGTACATTCAATGGGGGTCTGGCGGCAGATTTCTTGCCAGTGGTGCAACTTGAATCCCTCCCTGTTAGTGTTGTTACACCCTCCGACAACACACCGACGAGGCATGATGTCTCCAAGGTTCCAAAAAATAGTCGAAAAACTGAAAATAACAGAGCTGAGACCCGGTGTTTGTAATGTTTTGAAAATGAAAATGGTGGCTGTGTTACCTCGGTGACGTCACGTTCTGACGTCATCGCTAAAAGACCGATAAATAGAAAGGCGTTTAATTTGCCAAAATTCACTCATTTAGAGTTCGGAAATCGGTTAAAAAAATACATGGTCTTTTTTCTGCACCATCAAGGTATATATTGACGCTTACATAGGTCTGCTGATAATGTTCCCCTTTAACAGTGGGCCTTCTAACAATTGGGAAGGTTTGTGTCATGTTTGTCCTCAAACAAAAAAACATACTAAAACAAACACAAAAAATTCTTCCCATCTTTTTCCATTTTCAATCTTTTTTTTTTTTAAATACTCCAGGGAGCCACTAGGGCGGCACTAGAGAGCTGTGGGTTGCTCTGTATATCTACGCATAAGAGTATACAGATGTTGGTGTTTTTTATACTATTCATTTAATTTTTTAATTTTTTATACAACATTCACTGTCATAACTTTTTGTTTCTTTGGAAAAAAAAGTAAGGGCAATGTTGGAGAATGTTTTGTGAAACAATTGCAGTTGGGAGAGTGGCCGTGCCAGCAACCTGAGGGTTCCTGGTTCAATCCCCACCTTCTACCAACCTCGTCACGCCTGTTGTGTCCTTGAGCAAGACACTTCACCCTTGCTCCTGATGGTTCGTGGTTAGGGCCTTGCATGGCAGCTCCCGCCATCAGTGTGTGAATGTGTGTGTGTGTATGGGTGAATGTGGAAATAGTGTCAAAGCGCTTTGAGTACCTTGAAGGTAGAAAAGCGCTATACAAGTATAACCCATTTACCATTTAAAAACTTATAACACAAATTTTCTCTTTCATTACTTTACAATATGAGCATTATTGCGCCTGCACACAGTGAAGTGTTCCAAGGAAATGGTCCACACTAGCAAATGTACTACGTTAAAACACACACACGTAGCATAATTAAAAATTTAGGGACATGGCAAATTATTTCCACAGCGGTAAATGATCCAAAATTAATAAAAAATAGTTGATAGCTCTGCGATGAGGTGGCGACTTGTCCAGGGTGTACCCCGCCTTCCGCCCGATTGTAGCTGAGATAGGCGCCAGCGCCCCCCGTGACCCCAAGATGGGATTAAGTGGTAGAAAATGGATTGATGGGATGGATAGTTGATAGCTGCATTCAATAATGTTATTACATTTCTGTTCACGCTTGCTGCTGTAAACCAGTGGTCCCCAACCACCGGGCCGCGGCCCGGTACCGGGTCGTAGATGAATTTTTTATAAAAAAAAAATAAAATAAAATATATATATATTTTTTTAATTAAATCAACATAAAAAACACAATGTACACTTACAATTAGTGCACCAACCACAAAAACCTCCCTTTTCATGACAAAAACGTCCCTTTTTCATGACAAAGAAGAAAAAAAAAAGAAAAGAAAAAAGGACCCCCCCCCCGGGCCGCGTGACAAATTATCAAGCGTTGACCGGTCCGCGGATACAAAAAGGTTGGGGACCACTGCTGTAAATGATTGTTGTCACTTACTGGTGGAGCAGGGACGCCCGTCTGGTTCATCAGGACAGGCGCAGACAAAACTGTTGGTCTTGGCAAAGCACAGGTGAGTGCAGCCTCCGTTGTTCACCCCGCAGAGATTAGTCCCTGGAGAAGAGAAGAGGGACCTTTCAAACGAGCACCGACAAAAAAGCCATCGACATACTGTCCACTAGTGATGGGTCAAAAGATACTGCAGCATCGATACACTAGAAAACACCAAAACCCTCGATGTGTGTCCCTTTAACAGGCATGTGATTTGACCACAATGAAAAAGACTGAAAAAATTTCCGGGGGTCTCGGGGGCAAGGCCCCCCAGAAGCTCCTGTTTTTTCACCAATTTAACATGCTAAAATTAACAAAGACGGCAACATTTGAAGAAAATATTTAAGTGTTTAAAGACATGAAAACATCATTAATAGAACATACATATCCCAATTATCCTATCCTAATTATTGCAATCTTCTGAGATAAATATCCATTTTTTTTCCCACAGGCTAGTAATAAATTTGAAAATAAAATAACAATAATGAATGAACCAAACATTCAAGCATTGAAGTAGCAAGAGAAAATGCATGAATAAAACGTCAATTATTGGTCAGTTTGCTGGAAGTTTCCCGGAAGAGTTAGTGCTGCAAGGGGTTCTAGGTATTTGTTCTGTTGTGTTACGGTGCGGATGTTCACCGGAAATGTGTTTGTCATTCTTGTTTGGTGTGGGTTAACAGTGTGGCGCATATTTGTAACAGTGCTAAAGTTGTTTATACGGCCACCCTTAGTGTGACCTGTATGGCTGTTGACCAAGTATGGCTTGCATTCACTTGTGCGTGTGTGTTAAAGGCACATATATTATGTGACACGCTGTTAGTATGGAGGAAAAGCGGACGTAACGACAGGCGAGTAATAAATTTGAAAATAAAATAACAATAATGAATGAACCAGACATTCAAGCATTGAAGTAGCAAGAGAAAATGCATGAATAAAACGTTAATCATTGGTCAGTTTGCTGGAAGTTTCCCGGAAGAGTTAGTGCTGCAAGGGGTTCTGGGTATTTGTTCTGTTGTGTTACAATGTGGATGTTCATCCGAAGTGTGTTTGTCATTCTTGTTTGGTGTGGGTTCACAGTGTGGCGCATATTTGTAACAGTGCTAAAGTTGTTTATACGGCCACCCTTAGTGTGACCTGTATGGCTGTTGACCAAGTATGCCTTGCATTCACTTGTGCGTGTGTGTTAAAGGCACATATATTATGTGACACACTGTTAGTATGGAGGAAAAGCGGACGTGACGACAGGTTGTAGAGAACGCTAAAGGCCGTGCCTTAAATGCACGCCCCCAATATAGTTGTCCAGGTGGAAATCGGGAGAAATTCGGGAGAATGGTTGCCCCGGGAGATTTTCGGGAGGGGCACTGAACTTCGGGAGTCTACCGGGAAAATTAGGAGGGTTGGCAAGTATGAGTATTAGCGGTGAATGCGGTGTTACAGCGGCACCGACGCTCTAAAGCTAAATTGATATTGCCTCAAGGGCCAAATTAAATTACACGGCGGGCCAGATTTGGCCCGCGGGCCAGAGTTTGACACCCATGATGTAAACAAAGGATGAAGTCCGTAAGGTTTGCTCACTTTCGGTTGACATCCAAAAGTACCAGCTAGTGAAAAGTTCCTTTTCGTTGCTTCAAGTTGTTTCATAGTTTTTGGCGTTTCGCATGTACTTCCAAAGCCTTGACACCTCGTGATCCATAGTCAATATTATCATGTAACCACGTGCACTAAACGTTTCCGGGAAGATCGATTTTCCGAATAAAATCGCCGAACAAAGTCGTAACTTCCTTCTTCCCAACAGTATCAGTGATTTCCCTTTCCATCCGGTCCCATCAAAACTTATTTTTGACATGTTTATCAATTTCTTTTACTCGTGAAGCGTCCTTTCTCTCGAGAACCGACATCGTTTACATTTAGAAAATGGCGGCAATAACGTCATCATTCATAACAGATGTCCTGATTGGTCAGAAGGAACATATCGACCAATCAACTACGGCGCAATATTATATTACGCCGTAGTTGATTGGTCGACACTTTTTTTCCCCCCCGGAGATTAAAAACGGCGGAATTCCAACTTTAGACGGAAAAATCACATGCCTGCTTTAAGAAATAAAAAACATGTGACCGATACAGCTGCTGTGTCCGAAAGTGCTTCCTTTGTATGGCGTCACATTAGTGCCAAAAATCCAAGCGCATAAAAACTGTTATTGCCCGCTGATTCTCCACTTCATGCGCGCGCACGACACCCTTTTGCTTGGGTGTGGTATCTTTGAGCGCGCGCGCGGCGCCTTTTCGAGTACGCGCGAGCCGTCTTCGTTTTGGCACTTTGTGGGCGGTTATTCGTACACGGCCCCTCCTTTCTGATTGGTCAGGCGAAAATAGCTGAGGGCCAATCAGAAGTATAGCAGGGCGGGTCAACATCAATGTGTATCAAGATAATACAGCTCTTGTCGACAAACAAATTCTAAAAAGTCCAAATTTAGTCGAGTTGTGGAAAATGCCAATTGAATTTTATCTAAAAGTCTTTGAAGAAAATGTTGAGAGAAAATCACATAGTTAATGAAGTTTTAAGACCAATATCTCTCTTTTCATACACCAACCAGTCCACAAATGTCAGTCAATGATGGAAATTATATTTTCAAATATGTTTTCTTTCCTCACTTGTCTGTTTTAAAAAATATTTGTATTTATTTAATATTTCTATATGTAAATATTGAATTTATTTCACAATGTGGGACTATTCATTTTCTTTCCTCTATCTACTTTAAGTTTACACCAAAGTCTACCTGAACCCACTTATCTATGCGTACTTCATATCAGGACCACGTGATTAGCATACGGGCCTAATTATTGATGTTAGGATTGCAATGACTATTTTAGTAGAATAATGAATGACAGGTTATCACTAGGCTTCACGGTGGCAGAGGGGTTAGTGCGTCTGCCTCACAATACAAAGGTCCTGCAGTCCTGGGTTCAAATCCAGGCTCGGGATCTTTCTGTGTGGAGTTTGCATGTTCTCCCCGTGAATGCGTGGGTTCCCTCCGGGTACTCCGGCTTCCTCCCACTTCCAAAGACATGCACCTGGGGATAGGTTGATTGGCAACACTAAATGGTCCCTAGTGTGTGAATGTTGTCTGTCTATCTGTGTTGGCCCTGCGATGAGGTGGCGACTTGTCCAGGGTGTACCCCGCCTACCGCCCGATTGTAGCTGAGATAGGCGCCAGCGCCCCCCGCGACCCCAAAAGGGAATAAGCGGTAGAAAATGGATGGATGGAAGGTTATCACTACAATTAATGAATATGGTTTTAACATTACTATTAAAAAGTATTTACGTTTCTGCAAACAACTCAAACTATGGAAAATTAGATATCAGCCCAGATCAGTATAGATGGCAGAGTTAAAAATATGCATTTAAAAAAACAACAAAAAAAAGCTAGCTCCATACATTAGGCAAATTAAATCTGAGAGCTAATAGTGTAAGACTTACGTCTCCCATGGAGGGGGGGTTGCCCACATATGTGGTTCTCTCCAAGGTTTCTCATAGTCATTCACATCGATGTACCACTGGGGTGAGTTTTTCCTTGCCCTTATGTGGGGTCTGTACTGCGGATGTCGTTGTGGCTTGTGCAGCCCTTTGAGACACTTGTGATTTAGGGCTATATAAATAAACATTGATTGATTGATTGATTGATTGTTCAGCCATGAACACATGATTTCCTTTCTTTTTAAACCGAGGGAACTGCCATGGACCTTTCATCATAGATATGAATTAACACTCCATGTTTCTCCATCTTACCTCGGACAGCTGGTCCCCATCATTTTATTGATGTCAATGGAACATCGACTATTTAAATATACATATACATACAATAATCTGACATTTATAACAAATCGAAAGGAGGAAAGAAAATAAATAGCAAATAAATAAATAACACCCAACTCTACATGCCCCTGAAGCTGACCAACACGCCGGATTGTAGTCAGCTGGAGGCGTGTCTTAGTGAAATCAAACAATGGATGTCCGCTAACTTTTTGCAACTCAACGCCAAAAAAACGGAAATGCTGATTATCGGTCCTGCTAGACACCGAACTCTATTTAATAATACTACTCTAACATTTGACAACCAAACAATTAAACAAGGCGACACGGTAAAGAATCTGGGTATTATCTTCGACCCAACTATCTCCTTTGAGGCACACATTAAAAGCGTTACTAAAACGGCCTTCTTTCATCTCCGTAATATCGCTAAAATTCGCTCCATTTTGTCCACTAAAGACGCTGAGATCATTATCCATGCATTTGTTACGTCTCGCCTCGATTACTGTATTATTTTCGGGTCTCCCCATGTCTAGCATTAAAAGATTACAGTTGGTACAAAATGCGGCTGCTAGACTTTTGACAAGAACAAGAAAGTTTGATCACATTACACCTGTACTGGCTCACCTGCACTGGCTTCCTGTGCACTTAAGATGTGACTCTAAGGTTTTACTACTTACGTATAAAATACTACACGGTCTAGCTCCATCCCATCTTGGCGATTGTATTGTACCATATGTCCCGGCAAGAAATCTGCGTTCAAAGGACTCCGGCTTATTAGTGATTCCCAAAGCCCAAAAAAAGTCTGCGGGCTATAGAGCGTTTTCCGTTCGGGCTCCAGTACTCTGGAATGCCCTCCCGGTAACAGTTCGAGATGCCACCTCAGTAGAAGCATTTAAGTCTCACCTTAAAACTCATTTGTATACTCTAGCCTTTAAATAGACTCCCTTTTTAGACCAGTTGATCTGCCGTTTCTTTTCTTTTTCTTCTATGTCCCACTCTCCCTTGTGGAGGGGGTCCGGTCCGATCCGGTGGCCATGTACTGCTTGCCTGTGTATCGGCTGGGGACATGTCTGCGCTGCTGATTTGCCTCCGCTTGGGATGGTTTCCTGCTGGCTCCGCTGTGAACGGGACTCTCGCTGCTGTGTTGGATCCGCTTTGGACTGGACTCTCGCGACTGTGTTGGATCCATTATGGATTGAACTTTCACAGTATCATGTTAGACCCGCTCGACATCCATTGCTTTCCTCCTCTCCAAGGTTCTCATAGTCATCCTTGCCACCGACGTCCCACTGGGTGTGAGTTTTCCTTGCCCTTATGTGGGCCTACCGAGGATGTCGTGGTGGTTTGTGCAGCCCTTTGAGACACTAGTGATTTAGGGCAATATAAGTAAACATTGATTGATTGATTGATAGTCCCACTTTGTGGCATACATTCAATATTTACATATACAAATATTAAATAAATACAAATATTTTTTTAAAACAGACAAGTGAGGAAAGAAAACATATTTGAAAATATAATTTCCATCATTGACTGACATCTGTCGATGTCGACTGGTTGTATGAAAAGAGAGATATTGATCTTGACACTTCATTAACTATGTGATGTTCTCTCAACAGATGAGACATTACCTTCTTCAAAGACTTTAAGATAAAATTCAATTGGCATTTTCCACAACTCCACTAAATGTGGACTTTTTAGAATGTGTTTGTCGACAGGAGCTGTATTATCTTGATACATATTGACGTTGACCCGCCCTGCTATACTTCTGATTGGCCCTCAGCTATTTTCGCCTGAACAATCAGAAAGGAGGGGCCGTGTAAGAATAACCGCCCACAAAGTGTCAAAAGGAAGACGCCGCGCGTGCACATAGGCACCACACGCGCACGAATTGGAGAATCAGCGCGCGATAACAATTTTTATGCGCTTGGATTTTTGGCACTAATGTGACGCCATACCTTTGGCCCACAAGTGACAGTTCCTACTAAAAGAAGTTGGAGGAGCCGTGCGCTGCATCGGTATTCTTCGCCACCATCGATCTAAATACGTTAAGGAAACAACTGATCTTAAGGCGCCATAGGAAGTAAATCAAAGACATCAAACTCGTTAATTGAGTGCCACATCCCAAACATGGCTGCCCTTTGTGAGCTGCTTGTGACAGTGGGAGAATAAATAAAGAAATAAACAAAGAAAGACATGGATAAAAAGTAAAAAAAAAAGAAGAAAAAAAGAAAAAGAAACCAAAAACATTAGGGGTGTCAAAACATTTTTTAAGGACAAACTTGCAATAAGAAACGTATGTTTAACGTACTCTAAGATTTTTTTACTAAAATAAAGCCAATAATGCCATTTATTTAGAAAAGTACCGAAAAGTATCGAAATGCAATTTGGTACCGGTACTAAAATATTGGTATCGGGACAACCCTAATACAGGGGAAGTGGTTTGAAGGGTTAGATGCATGTTTTGGACTATGAAGAATACATCCATCCATCCATCCATCCATCATCTTCCGCTTATCCGAGGTTGGGTCGCGGGGGCAACAGCCTAAGCAGGGAAACCCAGACTTCCCTCTCCCCAGCCACTTCGTCTAGCTCTTCCCGGGGGATCCCGAGGCGTTCCCAGGCCAGCCGGGAGACATAGTCTTCCCAACGTGTCCTGGGTCTTCCCCGTGGCCTCCTACCGGTTGGACGTGCCCTAAACACCTCCCTAGGGAGGCGTTCGGGTGGCATCCTGACCAGATGCCCGAACCACCTCATCTGGCTCCTCTCGATGTGGAGGAGCAGCGGCTTTACTTTGAGTTCCTCCCGGATGGCAGAGCTTCTCACCCTATCTCTAAGGGAGAGACCCAAACTCATTTGGGCCGCTTGTACCCGTGATCTTATCCTTTCGGTCATGACCCAAAGCTCATGACCATAGGTGAGGATGGGAACGTAGATTGACCGGTAAATTGAGAGCTTTGCCTTCCGGCTCAGCTCCTTCTTCACCACAACGGATCGGTACAACGTCCGCATTACTGAAGACGCCGCACCGAAGAATACATTATAAATTATTTTTTAATAGTGCCAAATGTAAAAAAATAGAAACTATTGTGGGTTATCCGCTACCTAAAATGCTTTGTAACTTAAACGGAGATCAAACTCATTGTTTTTACTCTCCATATCATTATCACACATTCGGAAAGCACCCTGTCATTTATCGATTGATATATTTTGTATCTTTTGATATTTTACAAGCTATTTTTGGTTCAGGCCAGTGTGTGTCGAGTTAAAAAAAAAAAAGAAAAATTAAAATGTAGGTCTAAGTGAGACCTACATAGAGATTTTTGTTTCATGTCTCTCCGACATTCCTACCGGAAGTTAAAAGCAGTTTTGGCTGTGTTTTCTTCCTAGGAGCAGTTTTTTCTGTGTTTTATTCAAAAATTGAGTTTTGGGCTTTGTTTTTTTCATTATATTGCAATTTCCGCCAGTCCTGATGTGTGTGTCCAGTTTGGTGAGTTTTAAAGCATTTTAAGTGGGTCAAATTACAGCTCAAAGAGGCGAAAACTGCATTTTTTTAGGAAAGTTTTGTTTTGAAGGTGTTTTTGCCAACTTCCTGTTGATTTTTGCTCAAGAACGTAAAATTATGAAATGTAGGTCTAGGTTAGACCGACGTAAAGGTTTTTGTTTCATGTCTGTATGACATTCTTAACTGAAGTTACGAGCAGTTTTGTTTGTGTTGTTTCCTAGGGGGCGCTAGACCGCAATTTCGACTTTTTTTAAATTTTATTTTTATTTTTTTATTAGATGGCAATTTTCGCAGGTCCTGATGTGTGTGTTGAATATGGTGAGTTTTGAAGCATGTTAAGTGGGTCAAATTACAGCTCAAAGTGATGGCGGAAGAAAAAAGAAAGAAACAAAAATAAAAATAATAATAATAAAACGTTGCAAATTCAATAGGGTCATTTGACCTATTGTAAAAGGACTCCTTTGGGAGTCCTTTTACAATGGGCCAGAGGTGGGTAGTAACGCGCTACATTTACTCCGTTACATCTACTTGAGTAACTTTTGGGATAAATTGTACTTCTAAGAGTAGTTTTTTTGAAACGTACTTTTACTTTTACTTGAGTATATTTATAAAGAAGAAACGCTACTTTTACTCCGCTCCATTTATCTACATTCAGCTCGTTACTCGCTACTTTTTTTATTTATGGATCTGTTAATGCACGTTTTGTTTGTTTTGATTTTGTCAGACACGCATTCAAAGTAGGATCTACGCATGCCTGTGTTTCACCAATCACATGCAGTCACTGGTGACGTTGGACCAATCAAACAGAGCCAGGTGGTCACATGACCGTCACACGTAGAACCCGACCTAAAAAGTTGAAAAATTTATTGGAGTGTTACCATTTAGTGGTCAATTGTGCAGAATATGTACTGTACTGTGCAATCTACTAATAAAGGTTTCAACCAATCAATCAAAAGTGTAAAGGAAAAAAGACACTTTTTATTTCAACCGTACTTCCCGTCAAAAGCCTAAAGACTGATCGCACAGTTCCTGTCTTCACAATAAAAGCGCCGCTCCATCGCACCTGCGCTAACAAAATAAGAGTCTCCGAAAGCCAGCGCAAACAAGCTAGCAAGCTACGGAGTTTGCCGCCAATGTATTTCTTGTAAAGTGTATAAAAACGAATATGGAAGCTGGACAAATAAGATGCCAAAAACCAACAACTTTCATGTGGTATTAGACAGAAAAGAGGAACTTTTTTTCTCCTCCATTTGAAAATGTGGACATTATCAGCACTATACTGTCTGATTCCAATCAATGCAAGTCATCAGAATCAGGTAATACACCAACTTATATTCTTGTCTTCATGAAAGATAGGAATCTATATGTTAAACATGCATGTATATTCATTAAAACACCTTTAACATTTCAACAAAAACAGCAAAATAAAAAAGTATAAATTATATACTGTGTATGTATATATATATATATATATATATATATATATATATATATATATATATATATATATATATATATATATATATATATATATATCTGTGTTGGCCCTGCGATGAGGTGGCGACTTGTCCAGGGTGTACCCCGCCTACCGCCCGATTGTAGCTGAGATAGGCGCCAGCGCCCCCCGCGACCCCAAAAGGGAATAAGCGGTAGAAAATGGATGGATGGATGGATCTCTATACATATATATTTATATATATATATATATATATATATATATATATATGTATATATATATATGATATGTGTGTGTATGTATATATGAGGTAGATCACCTCGACTTGGTCATTTATTAAGTAATTGATTAATGTTGAAAAACTTATTGGGGTGTTACCATTTAGTGGTCAATTGTACAGAATATTTACTGTACTGTGCAATCTACTAATAAAAGTTTCAATCATTTAATCAATGAATCAATCAATGAATGCCTACTGAGCCTATGGTGCTGTTAAGTTATTGTGGCTCAATTTGCCTTAATTTTTTTTATTTTAATGTATTATTATTTAATATATATTATTGTTTTAGTTGCTTAAGAGATATTCCTGGCTATGAATTTGCTCATTGCTATTTTTTTGTTTTTGTGCATTACTTGTTGCCGTAATCATTCAACAAACAGGTTACTCATCAGTTACTCAGTACTTGAGTAGTTTTTTCACAACATACTTTTTACTTTTACCCAAGTAAATATTTGGATGACTACTCCTTACTTTTAATTGAGTAATAAATCTCTAAAGTAACAGTACTCTTGAGTACAATTTCTGGCTACTCTACCCACCTCTGCAATGGGCCTTGCGGCTCCTAAAAACATCCGTGAGTATGAGTGCAGTGTCAATACAGTCAGTGAGTGTGCCACACACTCACTCAAGCGTCATTTACCCATCACTACTACTGTCCACCACCGGCACGGCTCAGCACACCCCGTACCTGTCTGCCTATTAGGTGACACCACAATAATGTCCATGAGGCCCTCAACATTGGCCAGCACCGTCTCCTTGTTCCGGCCGTTGTGCTTGTCCACCCGCTGGATGGACTTAGTCTGCCAATCAGTCCAGTAGATCCAGCGGTCTTGCTGCGAGAGTCGGGAGAAAGGAGTTAGAGGGGAGGACACCGGCTTCAACTGGGGAAACGGAGGGAGAAGAAGAGAGGAGAGAGGGGGCAAAAAAGACAGACAAGGAGAGGGGGATGGGAGGAATAAGGGGCGGGGTCGGAGGGAGGAGGAAGAAAATGAAGGTCAGAGTGGAAGAGAAGTGGAAGAAATGGTTACGTCGAATGAGCCGAGTATGAGCTGGAGGGGCGAGCGGGGATGGCCAGAGTTACACGCAAGAGAGCGGGAGAGTGACGGAGGCAGCCGGGAGGAAGTTGATTGGTCACTGAGGTCGGCAAAAAGGGGTTACCTGGGTCAGGGCGAAGGGGTGGGACACTGGGCTGACCAGGATCTGTCGCAGCTTCCCGCTCAGGTCCGAGCTCTCGATCCTGTCCAAGTGGGCGTCCACCCAAAAGATCCTGCGGAAACATGTCAATGTTTTGTAAACATTGGAATAAAACGAGCATGCTCAGAGGGTTTATTTTAGGGGTGTGGGAAAAAATTGATTCGGATTTGAATCGCGATTCTCATGTTGTGTGATTCAGAATCGATTCTCATTTTTTTTAAAAATATATATATTTTTTCATAAATCCAACAAAACAATACACAGCAATACCATAACAATGCAATCCAATTCCAAAACCGAACCTGACCCAGCGACACTGCAATAAACAGAGCAATTGAGAGGAGACACAAACACCACACAGAACAAACCAAAAGTAGTGAAACAAAAATGAATATTATCAACAACAGTATCAATATTAGTTTTAATTTCAGCATAGCAGTGATTAAAAATCTCTCATTGAACATTTATAAAAATAATAAAAAAAGAACAATAGTGTCACAGTGGCTTACACTTGCATGGCATCTCATAAGCTGGACAACACACTGTGTCCAATGTTTTCACAAAGATAAAATAAGTCGTATTTTTGGTTCGTTTAATAGTTAAAACAAATTTACATTATTGCAGTCAGTGGATAAAACACTGTCCTTTACAATTATAAAAGCTTTTTACAAAAATCTACCACTCTGCTAGCATGTCAGCAGACTGGGGTAGATCCTGCTGAAATCTTATGTATTGAATGAATAGAGAATCCTTTTGAATCGGGAAAAAAAATCGTTTTTGAATCGAGAATCGTGTTGAATTGAAAGAAAATATCGATTTTGAATCAAATCGTGGGACACCCAAAGATTCACAGCCCTAGTTTATTTGATGTAAAACACAACAAAATAGCACAGTTTGAACATGGCGGAAACATTTCCGTGTTTTCCGGACCATAAGGCACACCGGATTATAAGGCGCACTGACGATGAATGGTCTATTTTCGATCATTTTTCATATATAAGGTGCACTGGATTATAGGACGCATTAAAGGAGTCATTAGATATATATTTTTTCTGAATTAGAAACACTTCCTTGTGGTCTACATAACAAGTAATGGTGGTTCTTTGGTCAAAATGTTGCATGGATTATGTTTTACAGATCATCCTCAAGTCACTTCAGGATGCGCCGTTTTGTGGGCGGTCTTATTTACGTGGCTCACCTTCGGCAGCGTCTTCTCCCAGTCATCTTTGTTGTAGCGGTGTAGCGTGCAAGGACGGGAGTGGAAGAAGTGTCAAAAGATGGAGCTAACTGTTTTAATGACATTCAGACTTTATTTCAATCAATAATGGAGCAGCATCTCCTCATCCGTGGCTCACATAGCTCGTTTGGTAGAGTGGCCGTGCCAGCAACTTGAGGGTTGCAGGTTCGATTCCCGCTTCCGCCATCCTAATCACTGCCGTTGTGTCCTTGGGCAAGACACTTTACCTACCTGCTCCCAGTGCCACCCACACTGGTTTAAATGTAACTTAGATATTGGGTTTCACTATGTAAAGCGCTTTGAGTCACTAGAGAAAAGCGCTATATAAATATAATTCACTTCACTTCACTAGTGCAACAACAATGCCAGAAATGTGTCCCGTGAAAAAACGTCCTACCAGAAATCTATAATAACTAAAGTTCCTTGGGTGAATAATGTTAACTCACTACACCGGTATGTTTTAGCGCTTTCATGGTGAGTTTACTGACAGATATAATTGAGAAATGTACACTGTTTTATATTAGAAATGGCAACAGCGCAGGAAGAATGTCTCATAACAAGAAGGTAGAGAAAAAGAAGAAGCTTATCGACTACGGCGTCGGCGCGGACTACAAAGGCGGAAGCGCGCACATTTTCAGGATTTATGCTGATCCCAAATACAGATCGGCAGGTACCAGAAGGTAAGAAAAGTTGATTTTGCATAATATTGCGAAACAAAACGGCAGATAATTTGTACTACCTTATACACACACCATAATAATACTCGTATGTTGAAGCACAGTACAATCCATCAAGCGGTGCGCCTTCATAGCTTATCAAAATCGTAGTAAAACATTTGGATTGATTTTTGAGCGTGTAATGTTCTATATTTTCAATGGAACATATACAATTTGGTGTTTACTTAAATTATATTGCAGTCTACACATATCTCTTATGTGTGACTGCCATCATATTGCAGTCTGCAAATATCTCTTATGCGTGACTGCCATCTACTGTTCACACTTTTTCATCATGTACCAAATAAAATAGCTTCAAGGTCAGTCAGCACAACCAAAATTATTCCGTACATTAGGTGCACCAGGTTATAAAGCACACTGTCGAGTTTTGACCAAATGAAAGGATTTTAAGTGCACCTTATAGTCCGAAAAATAAGGAAAACCCTGTCATCGGAATAAAAATTATGACGGATTAATCTGCATTAACGCGTTCATAACAGCTCTATTTTTTATTCACGTTATTATTAACATTTTGTAGTCCACATATTGTGATGGCTTTTCTGAGGTTGCGAGGAAATATGTTTGATTACAAGTTCTGTTATCCTCATGCCATACTTTATTTTTTTTTATTACCGGTACATTCTCAACCTTTTTTCAGTGATGTACCCCCTGTGTACATTTTTTTAATTCAAGTACCCCCTAATCAGAGCAAAGCATTTTTGGTTGGAAAAAAAGAGATAAAGAAGTAAAATTCAGCACTATGTCATCAGTTTTTGATTTATTAAATTGTATAACAGTGCAAAATATTGCTCATTTGTAGTGGTCTTTCTTGAACTATTTGGAAAAAAAGATATAAAAATAACTAAAAACTTGTTGAAAAATAAACAAGTGATTCAATTATAAATAAAGATTTCTACACATAGAAGTAATCATCAACTTAAAGTGCCCTCTTTGGGGATTGTAATAGAGATCCATCTGGATTCATCAACTTCATTCTAAACATTTCTTCACAAAAAAAGAAATCTTTAACATCAATATTTATGGAACATGTCCACAAAAAATCTAGCTGTCAACACTGAATATTGCATTGTTGCATTTATTTCCACAGTTTATGAACTTACATTCATATTTTGTTGAAGTATTATTCAATAAATATATTTATAAAGGATTTTTGAATTGTTGCTATTTTTAGAATATTTTTGAAAAATCTCACGTAGCCCTTGGCATACCTTCAAGTACCCCCAGGGGTACGCGTACCCCCATTTGAGAACCACTGCATTAAATCATTGTAAATTTTAAATATTTGACATTTTCTTTTGTCATAATCTTGACAATACAGACACACAAATGAAATGTAATGAACATTCTGCTAGTTTCTGACCTCCTCGTGTCATAGTCTAATGTGAGTCCATTAGGCCAGCCCAGGTCGGTGTTGATCAGAACTTTCCGGTCTGTACCATCCAGGTGAGACCGCTCAATTTTTGCGATATGACCCCAGTCGGTCCAGAACAGGAATCTACAGAGAAAAGGCAGAATTAATGAGCTAAAAAAAAAAAAAACATGTGTTTTATCTAAAATGGTGAGAAATTGGAACACATTATAGGACAGTGGAACCTCGTTTTATCAACCGCTCTATTTGCAAACTAGACTAAAACTGCTAAAGCTGCACTGCTGGGACTTTGTCTGTCCACAACTGATTACTATGTGTAGGACAAACACTTAAAATCGTGGTTTCAATGTGTTTGAAATGATTTAAGCCAGGGGTCCATCCATCCATCCATTTTCTACCGCTTATTCCCTTTTGGGGTGGCGGGGGGCGCTGGCGCCTATCTCAGCTACAATCGGGCGGAAGGCGGAGTACACCCTGGACAAGTCGCCACCTCATCGCAGGGCCAACACAGATAGACAGACAACATTCACATTCACACACTAGGGACCATTTTTTAGTGTTTCCAATCAACCTATCCCCAGGTGCATGTCTTTGGAAGTGGGAGGGGCCTATCCCCAGGTGCATGTCTTTGGAGGTGGGAGGGGCCTATCCCCAGGTGCATGTCTTTGGAGGTGAGAGGAAGCCGGAGTACCCGGAGGGAACCCACGCATTCACGGGGAGAACATGCAAACTCCACACAGAAAGATCCCGAGCCTGGATTTGAACCCAAGACTGCAGGACCTTCGTATTGTGAGGCAGACGCACTAACCCCTCTGCCACCGTGAAGCCTAAGCCAGGGGTGTCAAACTCAAATACAGAGTGGGCCAAAATTTAAAACTGAACAAAGCCGCGGGCCAATGTTGAACAAATTAACCTTTTAATAGGGACCCAAACAAGTTTTGCATTGAATATTGAACATGCAAAGCTTATACAACTTTATAGTGACAAGTAAAATCCAGTTTGAAATAATAATAATAATAATTATAAAATATCAATTGCATATCAAATAAAATTTAAATAAAAAATGAATACCTCTTTTCTCTTTGCAGCCCTCAGAGGTAAATATATATTAAAAAAAAAAAATCCACAGGCTAACAATAAATTTGCAAATAAAATAACAATAAATTAATTAAATATTCAACCATTGACGTGGCAAGAGAAAGTGCATGAATAAAACTTTCATTATTGTTTGGGGGGGGGGTGTATATTGTAGTGTCCCGGAAGAGTTAGTGCTGCAAGGGATTCTGGGTATTTGTTCTGTTGTGTTTATGTTCTTCCGAAATGTGTTTGTTATTCTTGTTTGGTGTGGGTTCACAGTGTGGCACTTATTTGTAACAGTGTTAAAGTTGTTTATACGGCCACCCTCAGTGTGACCTGTATAGCTGATGAACAGGTATGCCTTGCATTCACTTGTGTGCGTGTGTGTGTAAAAAAACGCATATATTACATGACCGGGTTGGCACGCTATTTCTATGTAGGAAAAACGGACGTGACGACAGGTTGTAGAGGACGCTAAAGGCAGTGCCGTTAAGGCACGCCCCCAATATTGTCGTCCGGGTGGAAATCGTGTGAAATTCGGGAGAATGATTGCCCCGTGAGGTTTTTCGGGACGGGCACTGAAATTTGTGAGTCCGGTAAATCGGGAGGGTTGGCAAGTGTGAGTATTAGCTGTATAATACCGGCGGCATTACTCTCTCCTTTGAGTCACACATTAAAAGCGTTACTAAAACGGCCTTCTTTCATCTCCGTAATATCGCTAAAATTCGCTCCATTCTGTCCACTAAAGACACTGAGATCATTATCCATGCGTTTGTTACGTCTCGTCTCGATTACTGTAACGTATTATTTTCGGGTCTCCCCATGTCTAGCATTAAAAGATTACAGTTGGTACAAAATGCTGCTGCTAGACTTTTGACAAGAACAAGAAAGTTTGATCACATTACACCTGTACTGGCTCACCTGCACTGGCTTCCTGTGCACTTAAGATGTGACTTTAAGGTTTTACTACTTACGTATAAAATACTACACGGTCTAGCTCCATCCTATCTTGCCGATTGTATTGTACCATATGTCCCGGCAAGAAATCTGCGTTCAAAAGACTCCGGCTTATTAGTGATTCCTAGAGCCCAAAAAAAGTCTGCGGGCTATAGAGCGTTTTCCGTTCGGGCTCCAGTACTCTGGAATGCCCTCCCGGTAAAAGTTTGAGATGCCACCTCAGTAGAAGCATTTAAGTCTCACCTTAAAACTCATTTGTATACTCTAGCCTTTAAATAGACTCCCTTTTTCGACCAGTTGATCTGCTGTTTCTTTTCTCTTTCTCCTATGTGGAGGGGGTCCGGTCCGATCCGATGGCCATGTACTGCTCGCCTGTGTATTGGCTGGGGACATCTCTGCGCTGCTGATCCGCCTCCGCTTGGGATGTTTTCCTGCTGGCTCCGCTTTGGACTGGACTCTCGCGACTGTGTTGGATCCATTATGGATTGAACTTTCACAGTATCATGTTAGACCCGCTCGACATTCATTGCTTTCCTCCTCTCCAAGGTTCTCATAGTCATAATTGTCACCGACGTCCCACTGGGTGTGAGTTTTCCTTGCCCTTATGTGGGCCTACCGAGGATGTCGTAGTGGTTTGTGCAGCCCTTTGAGACACTAGTGATTTAGGGCTATATAAGTAAACATTGATTGATTGATTGATTGAACGTGTCCTGGGTCTTCCCCGTGGCCTCCTGCCGACTGGACGTGCCCTAAACACCTCCCGAGGGAGGCGTTCGGGTGGCATCCTGACCAGATGCCCGAACCACCTCATCTGGCTCCTCTCCATGTGGAGGAGCAGCGGCTTTACTTTGAGTTCCTCCCGGATGGCAGAGCTTCTCACCCTATCTCTAAGGGAGAGACCCAAACTCATTCCGGCTGCTTGTACCCGTGATCTTATCCTTTCGGTCATGACCCAAAGCTCATGACCATAGGTGAGGATGGGAACGTAGATCGACCGGTAAATTGAGAGCTTCGCCTTCCGGCTCAGCTCCTTCTTTACCACAACGGATCGGTACAACGTCCGCATTACTGAAGACGCCGCACCGATCCGCCTGTCGATCTCATGATCCACTCTTCCCCCACTCGTGAACAAGACTCCTAGGTACTTGAACTCCTCCACTTGGGGCAGGGTCTCCTCCCCAACCCGGAGATGGCACTCCACCCTTTTCCGGGCGAGAACCATGGACTCGGACTTGGAGGTGCTGATTCTCATTCCGGCCGCTTCATGCGCGTAATGGATATTAATAAAGTGTTTGGATGTATTCATTCCATCAATGTATTCTTGGCTGGCAAAAATGGATTCAAAGTAACATTTTGTTATTGAGAAAGAGGTTTTAGCACATCAACATCAGCTCAGTAACAGTCCTTTACAATTTGGATTTGATTTGATTTGCAAATAATTGTATTCCGTTTATATTTACATCTGACACAATTTCCCAACTCATATGGAAACGGGGTTTTGTATTTTTGTATTAACTTAGAACTTCGATGCTTGCTTACCCTTTGCTGGGGAACACAGCAATGGCTCTGGGTTCGTCCAAACTGTTGTTGACCAGGATTTTGCGACCCGTTCCATCAAGACGAGCCACCTCGATGGTGTTCCGGCCGGTGTCGGTCCAGTACATGTTCCTGGCCACCCAGTCCACAGCCAGCCCATCTGTGGTCTTCAGACCCTGGCTGATTACGGTCTCCATGCCTGTGCCATCCAGGTTGGCTCGCCTAGAAACAGAATTGAAATGTTTATTAATCTACACCGGTGGTGTCCAAAGTGTTGCCCGTGGGCCTTTTGTGGCCCGAAGTTTATTTTCAAATGGCCCGCGATACATTCTAAAATTACTTCAAGTATAAAAAAAAGTTAAATAAAAGAGCAAACAGGTGAAATGTAACAAGAAAAAGTTGCAATGTCGACTTTTTACCTTTAAAGTTGTCATTGCTCAACAAATAATAATGAATCAAAAGCAATGTTAGAATTATTGACCTAGTCAAGGTTCCAAATACTTCACAGCAAATATTCCATTTTAAAATACTTTTTGGGAGGAAATATTGCATATTTTTTGTGTTTGAGAGATAAAATAGAAACATCACTCAATCAATCAATGTTTATTTATATAGCCCCAAATCATCACAAATGTCTCAGAAGACTGCACAAACCATTACGACTACAACATCCTCGGAAGAACCCACAAAAGGGCAAGGAAAACTCACACCCAGTGGGCAGGGAGAATTCACATCCAGTGGGACGCCAGTGACAATGCTGACTATGAGAAACCTTGGAGAGGACCTCAGATGTGGGCAACCCCCCCACTCCTTTACTTGTAAGCAGTGGCCTAGTGGTTAGAGCAGGGGTCGGGAACCTTCTTGGCTGAGAGAGCCAAGAAAGCCAAATATTTTTAAATGTATTTCTGTGAGACCCATATAATATTTTTTTTTAACACTGAACACAACAAAACGCATGCATTTTAAGTAAGACCAACATTTCTAGAGTATAATAGGTCTCTTATCTTTTGAAATAGCATTGTTATTCTGAAGCTAACTGTGGAGGGGGCGTGGCCTGCGGGCCTGCAGCGAAGCAGGGTGTGCCAGGACCGGCCTCGAAATCAGCGACAGGTGCGTAGATGGCCCACCTGGCCCTTGTTATCTAATCACCTGTCGCTCTTTTATAAGCAGCAGCCAGGAGGAGAGACAGGGTTGGAACTGGAGCCCGAGTGCGAGGGAGAATGAAAGAGAAAAATACTTATTGAAAAATAAAACCATTTTTATTGAAAAATAAAACAATATTGTAACCCTGAAACAGGCTCTCATGTCGGTGCTTGGTGGTCCGAAGAACCCCCAGGAGGGCAAGCCCCACACTAACCAATAATAAATAAATAACTTCTTACCATTAACGCAACTTCTTGAACAGGTGCGGTAGAAAACGGATGGATGGATTACAAATGCATGAGAATGTTTTATATTTTGAACTTTTTTTTTTACACCATGATTACAAGTGGAATTATTCATTACTTATCGTGTTAAGCAACGTCAGCTCAGATTTATCAGAGAGCCAGATGCAGTCATCAAAAGAGCCACATCTTGCTCTAGAGCCATAGGTTCCCTACCCCTGGGTTAGAGTGTCCGCCCTGAGATCGGTAGGTTGTGAGTTCAAATCCCGGCCGAGTCATACCAAAGACTATAAAAAGGGGACTCATTCCTTTCCTGCTTGGCACTCAGCATCAAGGGTTGGAATTGGGGGTTAAATCACCAAAAACGATTCCCGGGCGTGGCCACCGCTAATGCCCACTGCTCCCCTCACCTCCCAGGGGTTGATCAAGGGTGATGGGTCAAATGCAGAGACTAATTTTGCCACACCTAGTGTGTGTGTGACAATCATTGGTACTTTAACTTTAACTTATAACAATTTTATGACCTATATTTTATCAACACTTAATTAGTGGGGCCCTTTTGGATCCATACATACATACATCCATCCATCCATCCATCCATCCATCCATACACACATACATAAATACATACATACATACATACATACATCCATACATACTGTACATACATACATACATACATACATACATACACACACATACATACATCCATACATACATACTGTACATACATACATACATATATATATGCATACATATATATACATACATACATAGACACACACACATACATCCATACTGTACATACATACATCCATACATACATCCATACTGTACATACATACATCCATACTGTACATACATACATCCATACATACATCCATACTGTACATACATACATACATACTGTACATACATACATACATACAAACATACATACATACCTCCATACATACTGTACATACATGCATACATACACACATACATACATACTGTACATACATACATACATACATACATACATACTGTACATACATACATAGACACATACATCCATACATACTGTACATACATACATACATACATACAGACACATACATACATACATACTGTACATACATACACATATACCGTATTTCCTTGAATTACCGCCGGGGCGCTAATTAATTTAAAACCTCTTCTCACTCCTGCGCTCACCAAAGGCATGCAGTAAAAGTAAGCATGCGCTAAATATTTTAAAACTTCTTCTCACTCCGGCACTTACCAAAGGTATGCAGTAAAAATTTGAGTGTGATGTAAGCTTGGACATTAAATCCTACTGAATAGCTCTTAATCTTCTTCGCTTTATGCGATTTCTAATTATTGAAATCAGCCTCCTCCATTTTGAAAATCCTGACAGGGGAAGTGTCACTCGTGACGTGACGAGTTTGACCAGGCGGTAATACTAAGCATGCGCTAATTATTTTGGGAAGCGAATTTGACCCGGCAGTAATTCAAGGCTTATTCCCTTTGGGGTCGCGGGGGGGCGCAGGTGCCTATCTCAGCTACAAAACGGCGGAAGGCGGAGTACACCCTGGACAAGTCGCCATCTCATCGAAGTATGTGTAGAAATCTTTATTTATAATTGAATCACTTGTTTAATTTTCAACAAGTTTTTAGTTATTTGTGAGTTGTGTGGTCCTCTGTGTTTTTTATACACTTTGATTTTTATTTTACTGTTTTAATTGATTTTACCCTTTAAAATAGTTTTTAATCATATTTGTTTTCATATTGTTTTTATTGGTTTTCTTTTTTGTTTTATTCAGTCATTGGTGGAGCATAATATTGTTTTTAACATGGCTGTGGCAGCACTTTGGAAACGTTATTGTTGTTTAAATGTGCTATATAAATAAAGTGGATTGGATTGGATTATTTTTATATCTTTTTTTCTAAATAGATCAAGAAAGACCACTAAAAATGAGCAATATTTTGCACTCTTATACAATTTATTAAATCAGAAACTGATGACATAGTGCTGTATTTTACTTCTTTATCTTTTTTTTTTTCAACCAAAAATGCTTTGCTCTGATTAGGGGGTACTTGAATTTTAAAAAAAATGTTCACAGGGGGTAAATTTCTGAAAAAAGGTTAAGAACCACTGCTCTAAAAGCCGTAGATGTTATTGTCACATATGCATGGACAGTAGATGGCAGTATTGTCTTGTTTAAGAGTGTCACAACATTGCTGTTTACGGCAGACGAACTGCTTTACGGTAGACGAAAACGTGACTGCTGTTGTTGTTTGTTGTTGCCGCACTGGGAGGATGTTAATGACCCACATAAAAAAAACAAGAACTTGCCTTCGATCATTCTACAGTTATAACGTTATTGGGTAGGCACTCTGTTTATATTGTGGGAAAGCGGACGTGAAAACAGGCTGGAGGGGGCGTGGCCTCCAGCTCCGCCTGAATTCCGGGACATTTTCGGGAGAAAATTTGTCCCGGGAGGTTTTAAAGAGAGGCGCTGAATTTCGGGAGTCTCCCGGAAAATCCGGGAGGGTTGGCAAGTATGACTTAGACCCCTTAGGGTCTGGAGACATCTCTGCGCTGCTGATCTGCCTCCGCTTGGGATGGTTTCCTGCTGGCTCCGCTGTGAACGGGACTCTCGCTGCTGTGTTGGATCCGCTTTGGACTGCACTCTCGCGACTGTGTTGGATCCATTATGGATTGAACTTTTACAGTATCATGTTAGACCCGCTCGACATCCATTGCTTTCCTCCTCTCCAAGGTTCTCATAGTCATCATTGTCACCGACGTCCCACTGGGTGTGAGTTTTCCTTGCCCTTATGTGGGCCTACCGAGGATGTCGTAGTGGTTTGTGCAGCCCTTTGAGACACTAGTGATTTAGGGCTATATAAGTAAACATTGATTGATTGATTGATTCATAGAACCAAAGTTGAGGGGAGTTTTGGAAATATATGCATGCTAAGATTTTTAGTGAGCGGCGCTCAGTGGGAAAGTTTGGAGACAACACACAATACATGTAAGTATTAAGTCATGCCATGTGGTTGCTACCTTATCACGTCCAAGGTGACATCGGTGTAGTACAGTTTTCCGTCCACGCTGTCGTAGTCCAGCGAAATGACGTTGTGAAGCTCGGGCACAGGCACGTGCACGTCGGTGTGATCGTCGGTGTCCAAGGAGATTCTCCGCACGCTGACTCGGTTGGAGAAGACCAGGAAGGCCTCTGGGGAGTCGTCGCACGATCTGCCGTCGCCCTTGAGCAGGATGCCGGTGGGACAAGCGCAGGACGTACCGTTGGGACGAGGCAGGCAGAGGTGAGTGCAGCCGCCGTTCTTTCTGCCACACTTGTTCAATCCTGAGAAGGAAATCATGAAAATGACACATGGACAAAAACCAAACCACTGAATTATAAGCAAAAGTTGACCACAATCTTTTTGTGCGAGCATTTTTGCTATTTTTATTCATATAAACCAGGGGTCGGCAACTCTAAACTAGTAAGAGCCATATTGGACAAATATACAAAAAACAAACCTGCCCGGAGACGCAAAAAATTAAAGACCACCCATAGTTTATATATCAATGATGAAATCTTAACATTGCAACACATGCCAATACGGCCTTTTTAGTTTACTAAATTGCAATTTTAAATTTCCCGCGGAGTTTCTTGTTGAAAACGTCGCGGAATGATGACGCGTGTTTGTGATGTCTCAGGTTGTAGCGGACATTTTAGCCCAGCACCACTTACAGCTAATAGTCGTCTCTTTTCATCGCATAATTACACAGTAATTTGAACTTCTGTGTTGCTGAATCTTTTGCAATTTGTTCAATTAATAATGGAGACGTCAAAGAAGAAAGACGTAGGTGAAAAAGCGGTGGATTGCAGCTGCCTTTAGCACCGAGACACAGCCGGTGTTTCTTTGTTTTTGTTGTGAAGCTTTAACACAAAGCGGTCAAGCGAACATGTTTCTCTACGTCATGGGTGTCAAACTCTGGCCCGCCGTGTAATTTAATTTGGCCCTTGAGGCAATATCAATTTAGCATTAGAGCTGGCCCGCCGGTGTTATACAGCGTCGGTGCCGCTGTAACACTGCATTCACCGCTAATACTCATACTTGCCAACCCTCCTAATTTTCCCGGTAGACTCCCGAAGTTCAGTGCCCCTCCCGAAAATCTACCGGGGCAACCATTCTCCCGAATTTCTACCGATTTCCACCTGGACAACTATATTGGGGGCGTGCATTTAAGGCACTGCCTTTAGCGTTCTCTACAACCTGTCGTCACGTCCGCTTTTCCTCCATACTAACAGCGTGTCACATAATGTTTGTGGCTTTTACACACACACACACACACACACACACAAATGAATGCAAGGCATACTTGGTCAACATCCATACAGGTCACACTGAGGGTGGCTGTATAAACAACTTTAGCACTGTTACAAATATGCGCCACACTGTGAACCCACACCAAACAAGAATGACAAACACATTTCGGGTGAACATCAGTACCGTAACACAACAGAAGAAATACCCAGAACCCCTTGCAGCACTAACTATTCCGGGAAACTTCCAGCAAACTGACCAATGATTAACGTTTTATTCATGCATTTTCTCTTGCTACTTCAAGGCTTGAATATTTGGTTCATTCATTATTGTTATTTTATTTTCAAATTTCTTATTAGCCTGTGGAAAACAATTGATATTTACCTCAGAAGATTGCAAATAGAAAAAAAGGCATACCATTTTTTATTTAAATTTTATTTGATAGGCCATTGATCTTTTTTTAATTATTATTATTATTATTTGAAACTGGATTTTGCATGTCACTAAAGTTATATAAGCCTTGCTTGTTCAATATTTAATGCAAAACATGTTTGAGTCCCTATTAAAAGGTTGATTTCTTCAACCTTGGCCCGCGGCTTTGTTCCGTTTAAAATTTTGGCCCACTCTGTATTTGAGTTTGACACCCCTGCTCTACGTCAACCAGCAAGTTTTTGGATGGGAAAATTGTCGGCTCTTACCGGAGACTTCAGTGGATTACGGGACCTCCTCCTGTAGCTGTGACTTTGGCTTCTCATCGGCTTCTCTCAGAGACACTGGCGTTCACCGCAGCCATCCGACTTTCAGGTATGACTTTACTCATCTAATCTCACTAAAATACTATTAACACAATAAGCAGATAAGGGATTTTCCAGAATTATCCTAGTAAATGTGTCTAATTACATCTGAAACGCTACCACTGTCGCCGCCCGGAGCCATCGCTTTTTCTTTTTCTTTTTTAGTGCCTCACTCTAACTTTCTTAATCCACAAATTTTTCATCCTCGCTCAAATTAATGGGGAAATTGTCGCTTTCTCGGTCCAATTAGCTCTTGATGCTGGAGGCTATGATTATAAACAATGCGAGGAGCCGCGCAAAACGTCTGCAAGGCTTTTTTATTAGCGACCAAAAGTTGCGAACTTCATCGTGGATGTGCTCTACGAAATCCTTTCAGCAAAAATTATGGCAATATCACGAAATGATCAAGTATGACACATAGAATGGACCTGCTATCCCCGTTTGCATCTAGTATGTGTGTCACAATCATTGGTACTTTAACTTTAACTAAGAAAATCTCATTTCAGTAGGCCTTTAAACCTAAAAATCATGAATGTTTATACTCGGCCCCATCTTAGAAGCATGCTAAAATTAGCATGCTGACATTTTTTTGCTGGCATTTCAACTCATTTGGATCTTTTCAACCTAAAATTCATGGGTTTTGAAACTTCATCTAGATCAGGGGTGCCCATTACGTCGATCGCGGGCTACCAGTCGACCGCGGGGGGTGTGTCAGTCGATCTCGAGCCAGGCTTTTAAAAAAAATAGACCTAAAAATTAGTGATCATCAATCTTCACCAAGACGTCACTTAAATGACATTCACGGTACCGGAGGGTCTTGTGAGATGACGCTGGCTGCTGCAAGATCATTATTATGAAAATATGACCGAGAGGAAGGCGAGAAACACTTTTTATTTCAACAGACTCTCGCGCCGTACCTTCCGTCAAAACGCTAAAGGCCGACTGCACATTTCCTATCTTCACAATAAAAGCCCTGCTTCATGCTGCCTGCGCTAACTAAATACAGAGTCTCGGAAAACTGGCGTGCACAAGCGATCCCTCAGAAAGCTGGCGTGCACATCACTTGTGCACGCCAGCTTTCCGAGACTCTTATTTTGTTAGCGCAGGCAGCATGAAGCAGGGCTTTTATTGTGAAGATAGGAAATGTGCAGTCGGCCTTTAGAGTTTTGACGGAAGGGACGGCGCGAAAGTGTTGAAATAAAAAGTGTTTCTCGCCTTCCTCTCTGTCATTTTTTCATAATAATGAACTGGCAGCAGCCAGCGTCATCTCACAAGACCCTCGGGTGCCGTGAATGTCAATCAAGCAAGCTACGGAATTTGCCGCCAATGTTTTTCTTGTAAAGTGTATGGAAGCTGGATGAATTAGATGCCAAAAACCAACCACTTTCATGTGGTATTGTACAGAAAGGACAACTTTTTTTTCTCCTCCATTTGAAAATGTGGGCGTTATCATCATTACTGTCTGATTCCAATCAATGCAAGTCATCAGAATCAGGTAATACACCAACTTATATTCTTGTCTTTGTGAAAGAAAGACATCTATATGTGTTA
Organism: Nerophis ophidion; assembly: GCF_033978795.1. NCBI lineage: Eukaryota > Metazoa > Chordata > Actinopteri > Syngnathiformes > Syngnathidae > Nerophis > Nerophis ophidion. The sequence continues at coordinate 5,599,571 of NC_084635.1, forward strand.
CACATGCTTGTATTATCATTAAACACATTTAACTTGTTTACAAAAATGTCTCTTTCATAAATAAATAAATATAAATGATATATATAAATGAGGTAGATCCCCTCGAGTTGGTCAATTGAAAAGTAGCTCGCCTGCAGAAAAAGTGTGGGCACCCCTGATCTAGATGCTAACTGTTTTCCGTGATAACAAGCTAACATTCTAATGTTTTATACAAACTTTTTACCATGAATTGATTAACGTGGACCCCGACTTAAACAAGTTGAAAAACTTATTCGGTTGTTACCATTTAGTGGTCAATTGTACAGAATATGTACTGTACTGTGCAAACTACTAATAAAAGTTTCAATCAATCAATCAATCAATCAATCAAAGTGTGAATCAACCCAGAGTCGGAGGATCACAGCACAGTTAGCAGACGGGAATTTTCTAGTTTTTCCTTGTAATCATAAAAATAAATGACTTACCCAGAGGTTTCTCTCTGTCCACGGCCTGAATGTCCATCAGACCCGGTAAGTTAGCACGTACAGTAATGGTGTTGGTTCCGGTATTCTTGTCTGCCCGCTGGATGCTCCGGCTCTGCCAGTCAGTCCAGTAGATGTGGGACCCGAGGAGGGTTAAGCCGTACGGGTGCTGGACTGGAGTCACCAGTGTCCGGCGGTTTTGGCCGTTAAGATCGGCCGCCTCGATACGCTGGGAAGGATCAAAGGGTATGTGGATGAGGATTTTGAATTCAGCCGATTGATGGGGGTCTTTCTTTCTGTCTCGTCCATCTTTTATCGGATTCGCCCATGTCTGAAATAAAAACCTTGACCTTGGTCCAGAGCTAGGACTGACCTCAGTGTGGGCATCAGCCCATAATAGTTGAGATCCAGCCACGTCTATAGCGAGACCATTAGGCCAGCCCAGGTTGTTATTGATGAGGACTACTCGATCCGACCCGTCCATCGCAGAACGTTCCAGCTTGGCATGTTCTCCCCAGTCAGACCAGTACATGAAACTGTAAAACACAGAGATCATTTAGACCAGAGGTGTCCAACTCAGGGTCTCAGGACCAGATCTGGCCCGACACATTTTTTGAAAAATTGTGACCTGCAATGTAATTTAACACAAGCCTGCCACTATATTTTATCGTGGCACGCCAGATTTTCGTAGCCCACCATGAAATTTTTTGAGACCTGGCACATCAATTTATATGTGGCCTGAAATCTCATTTTATATGGCCTGCCAAATAATTTTCGTGCCCTGCCATGTAATTTTGTGGTCTGACACGCCATTAATGTGGTCCACCATGTAATTTTACATTAGTCTGCCACACAATTTTATTGTGGCCCGCCATATATTTTTATTTTGGCCTTCCACTATATTTTATCGTGGCACGCCAGATTTTATGTGCTCCGCCACATGGTGTAAATATTTTCGTAGCCCACCATGAAATTTTTTGTGACCTGGCACATCAACTTATGTGGCCTGAAATCTCATTTTATGTGGCCTGCCAAATATCTTACGTGACCTGCCATGAAATGTTGTGGTCTGACAAGTCATTTAATGTGGTCCGCCATGAAACTTTACAGTGGCCTGCCACAAAATTTGATAGTGGCCTGCCATCCATCCATCCATCCATTTCCTACCGCTTATTCCCTTTCGGGGTCGCGGGGTGCGCTGGGGCCTATCTCAGCTACAATCGGGCGGAAGGCGGGGTACACCCTGGACAAGTCGCCATGTAATTTCATATTCGCCTGCCACAAAATCTGATTGTGGCCCGCCATGTAATTTTATATTGACCTGCCACTATATTTTATTGTGGCGCGTCACATTTTATGTGCTCTGCCGCACTGCAAAATTTTACATAGCCCCCCATGACATTTTGTGTGACCTGGCACATCAATTTATGTGGCCTGAAATCTCATTTTACGTGGCCTGCCAAATAATGTACGTGCCCTGCCATATCATTTTGTGGTCTGACACACCATTTAATGTGGTCCGCTATGTAATTTTACTGTGGCCTGCCACAAAGTTTGATTTTGGCCCGCCATGTAATTTTATATTGACCTGCCATTATATTTTATTGTGGCACGCCACATTTTATGTGCTCCGCCACACCGTGTAAAATGTTATGTGGCCCACCATGACATTTTTTGTACTTGGCACATCAATTTATGTGGCCTGAAATCTCATTTATGTGGCCTGCCAAATAATTTACGTGCCCTGCCATGGAATTTTGTGGTCGGACACGCCATTTAATGTGGTCCGCCATGTAATTTTACATTGACCTGCCACAAAATTTGATTGTGGCCTGCCATGTAATTTTATATTGGCCTGCCACTATATTTTATCGTAGCGCGCCACATTTCATGTGCTCTGGAACACCGTGTAAAATTTTATGTAGCCCACCATGACATTTTTTGTGACCTGGCACATCAATTTCTGTGGCCTGAAATCTCATTTTACATGGCCTGCCAAATAATTTACGTGCCCTGCCATGTAATTTTGTGGTCTGACACGCCCTTAATGTGGTCCGCCATGTAACTTTACAGTGGCCTGCCACAAAGTTTGATTGTGGCAGGCCACTGTAAAGTTACATGGCGGACCACAATAATATATTTAATAGTGGCACGCCACATAGTATGTGCTCCTCCACACCATGTAAAATTTTACGTAGTCCACCATGACATTTTTCGTGACCTGGCACATCAATTTTAAGTGGCCTGGAATTTCATTTAATATAGCCTGCCAAATAATTGATGTGCCCTGCCATGTAATTTTATGGTCTGACACGCCATTTAACGTGGGCCGCAATGTAATTTTACAGTGGCCTGCCACAAAATTTCATTGTAGCCTGCCACAAAAATTCATTGTGGCCCGCCATGTAAATTTATCCTGGACGGGCATTATATTTTATCGTGGCACGCCACATTTTATGTGCTCTGCCGCACTGCAAAATTTTACGTAGCGCCCCATGACATTTTGTGTGACCTGGCACATCAATTTCTGTGGCCTGAAATCTCATTTTATGTGGCCTGCCAAATAATGTACGTGCTCTGCCATATCATTTTGTGGTCTGACACACCATTTAACGTGGTCCGCTATGTAATTTTACAGTGGCCTGCCACAAAGTTTGATTTTGGCCCGCGATGTAATTTTATATTGGCCTGCCATTATATTTTATTGTGGTGCGCCACATTTTATGTGCTCCGCCACACCGTGTAAAATGTTATGTGGCACACCATGACATTTTTTGTACTTGGCACATCAATTTATGTGGCCTGAAATCTCATTTTATGTGGCCTGCCAAATAATTTACGTGCCCTGCCACGGAATTTTGTGGTCGGACACGCCATATAATGTGGTCCGCCATGTAATTTTACAGTGACCTGCCACAAAATTTGATCGTGGCCCGCCATGTAATTTTATAGTGGCCTGCCACTATATTTTATCGTAGCGCGCCACATTTCATGTGCTCTGGAACACCGTGTAAAATTTTACGTAGCCCACCATGACATTTTTTGTGACCTGGCACATCAATTTACGTGGCCTGAAATCTCATTTTATATGGCCTGCCAAATAATTTTCGTGCCCTGTCATGCAATTTTGTGGTCTGACACGCCATTAATGTGGTCCACCATGTAATTTTACCGTGGCCTGCCACAAAATTTGATCGTGGCCCGCCATGTAATTTTATTTTGGCCTGACACTATATTTTATTGTGGCGCGCCACATTTTATTTGCTCCGCCTCACCGTGCAAAATTTCGTAGCCCACTATGACATTTTTTGTGACCTGGCACATTAATTTACGTGGCCTGAAATTTCATTTTATGGTCTGACACGTCATTTAATGTGGTCCGCTATGTAATTTTACAGTGGCCTGTCACAAAATTTGATTATGGCCTGCTATGTAATTTTATAGTGGATATTTTAATGTGGTGCTCTGTCACACTGTGTAAAATTTACGTAGCCCACCATGACATTTTGTGTGACCTAGCACATCAATTTAGATGGCCTGTAATCTCATTTTACATGGCCTGCCAAATAATATACGTGCCCTGCCATGTAATTTTGTGGTCTGACACGCCATTTAATGTGGTCCGCCATGTAATTTTACGTGGTTTGACATGTCATAAAATGTGCATTTTTTTGTGGCTCGCCACAACATTTTTTTGAGACCCGCCACATCTTTTACGTAGGCCGCGACAAAATGTTATCATGGCCCGTCAGAAGATTTTAAGTGCTCCGCTACATCATTTAAAATGGCCCACCATGTAAATTTATGTGGACCCCCAATCATTTTATACATACGCCATCCGCCACATCATTTTATTGTGGCCCGCCTTGACATTTAATGTGCTCTGCAACAACATTTAATGTGGCTCGCTATATTTTATACAGTTTGTCGCTACACCATTTAAAATGGCCCACCATGTAAATTTATGTGGTCCCCTAATCATTTTATATTTATGCCATTCTGCCACTTCATTAATGTGGCCCGCCACGTCATTAAAAAGGCCTGCCATGTAATTTATGTGGCCCGCAATGTAATTTTATGTGGTCTGACATATGTAATGTCCTTTTTTTTTGTGGCTGGCCCCCAAACATTTTTGAGACCCGCCACATCATAGGCCGTCACAAAATTTTATGATGGCCCGTCAGATGATTTTATATGCTTCGCTACATTATTAAAAACGGCCCACCATGTAAATATATATGCTCCCCTAATCATTTTATATTTACACCACCCGCCACGTCATTTTATTGTGGCCTGCAACAACATTTAATGTGCTCTGCAACAACATTAAAGTGGCTCGCTATATTTTATACAGTTTGTCGCTACACCATTTAAAATGGCCCATCATGTAAATTTATGTGGTCCCCCAATCATTTGATATTTATGCCATTCTGCCACATCATTTAACGTGGCCCGGCACATTATTTAATTGTGGCCCGCCACATCATTAAAAAGGCCTGCCATGTAATTTTACGTGGCCCGCCATGTAATTTTATGTGGTCTGACATCATTTAACGTCTTTTTTTGTGGCTGGCCCAAAAAATCTTTTGAAACCCGCCACATCATAGGCCGTGACAAAATGTTATAATGGCCCGTCAGATGATTTTATATGCTTCGCTACATCATTTAAAATGGCCAACCATGAAAATATATGTGCTCCCCCAATCATTTTATATTTACGTCACCTGCCACATCATTTTATCGTGGCCCGCAACGACATTTAATGTGCTCCGCAACAGCATTTATTGTGGCTCGTAATATAATTTTATACGGTTTGTCACTACATCATTTAAAATGGCCCACCATGTAAATTTATGTGGTCCCCCGATCATTTTATATTTATGTCATTCTGCCACTTCATCCCGGCACATTATTTTATTTTGGCCCGCCACGTCTTTAAAATGGCCTGCCATGTAATTTTTATGTGGCCTGCCATGTAATTTTTATGTGGCCTGCCATGTAATTTTTATGTGGCCTGCCATGTAATTTTTATGTGGCCTGCCATGTAATTTTACGTGGCCCGCCATGTAATTTTTGTGGTTGGCCACAAAATTTTTTCAAGACCCGCCACATCATTTTACATAGGCCGTCACAAAATGTTATAATGGCCCGTCAGATGATTTTATATTCTCCGCTACATCCTTTAAATTGGCCCACCATGTAATTGGCCCACCATGTAAATGTATGTGGTCCCTCAATCATTTTATATTTACGCCATCCGCCACATCATTTAATTGTGGCCCGCCACAACATTTAATGTGTTCCGCAACAACATTTATGTGACTCGGTTAATAATTTTATGTTTTTTTTGCAACACCATTTAAAATGACCCACCGTGTGAATTAATGTGGTCCCCCAATCATTTTATATTTATGCCATCCGCCACATTATTCAATGTGCTCCGCAACATTTAAAGTTATAACTTTATATGGTTTTCCGCTACACCATTTAAAATGGCCCACCATGTGAATCTATGTGGTCCCCCAATATTTTTATATTTATGCCATTCTGCCACATCATTTAACGTGACCCGACACATTATTTTATCGTGGCCTGCCACAACATTTAATATGTGCCGCTACAACATTTAATTTGGCCCGCTATATGATTTGAAATGGTTTTCCGCTACATCATTTAAAATAGCCCACCATGTGAATCTATGTGGTCCCCCAATCATTTTATATTTATGCCATCCGCCACATTATTCAATGTGCTCCGCAACAACATTTAAAGTGGCCCGCTTCATAACTTTATATGGTTTTCCGCTACACCATTTAAAAGGGCCCACCATGTGAATCTATGTGGTCCCCCAATATTTTTATATTTATGCCATTCTGCCACATCATTTAACGTGACCCGGCACATTATTTTATCGTGGCCTGCCACGACATTTAATGTGTGCCGCGACATTTAATTTGGCCCGCTATATGATTTTAAATGGTTTTCCGCTACATCATTTAAAATAGCCCACCATGGGAATCTATGTGGTCCCCCAATCATTTTATATTTATGTCAGCCGCCACATTATTCAATGTGCTCCGCAACAACATTTAAATTGGCCCGCTTTATAACTTTATATGGTTTTCCGCTACACCATTAAAAATGGCCCACCATGTGAATCTATGTGGTCCCCCAATATTTTTATATTTATGCCATTCTGCCACATCATTTAACGTGACCCGGCACATTATTTTATTGTGGCCTGCCACGACATTTAATATGTGCCGCGACAACATTTAACTTGGCCCGCTATATGATTTGAAATGGTTTTCCGCTACATCATTTAAAATAGCCCACCATGTGAATCTATGTGGTCCCCCAATCATTTTATATTTATGCCATCCGCCACATTATTCAATGTGCTCCGCAACAACATTTAAAGTGGCCCGCTTCATAACTTTATATGGTTTTCCGCTACACCATTTAAAAGGGCCCACCATGTGAATCTATGTGGTCCCCCAATATTTTTATATTTATGCCATTCTGCCACATCATTTAACGTGACCCGGCACATTATTTTATTGTGGCCTGCCACGACATTTAATATGTGCCGCGACAACATTTAATTTGGTCCGCTATATGATTTGAAATGGTTTTCCGCTACATCATTTAAAATGGCCCACAATGTGAATCTATGTGGTCCCCCAATCATTTTATATTTATGCCATCCGCCACATTATTCAATGTGCTCCGCAACAACATTTAAAGTGGCCCGCTTTATAACTTTATATGGTTTTCCGCTACACCATTTAAAATGGCCCACCATGTGAATCTATGTGGTCCCCCAATATTTTTATATTTATGCCATTCTGCCACATCATTTAACGTGACCCGGCACATTATTTAATCGTGGCCTGCCACGACATGTAATATGTGCCGCGACAACATTTAATTTGGCCCGCTATATGATTTGAAATGGTTTTCCGCTACATCATTTAAAATGGCCCACAATGTGAATTTATGTGGTCCCCCAATCATTTTGTATTCATGCCATTCCGCCACATCATTTAAAGTGGCCTGCCATGTAATTCTATGTGGTCTGCCACGACATTTTATGTGCTCCGCAACAACATTTAATGTAACTTTATATGGTTTGCCACACGATTTTAAGTGGCCATTAAAATGGCTTGCCATGTGATTTTATGTGGCCCCCCACATCATTTAACTGGCTTGCGAAAAATATATTAGTTCTTTCAACGTTGACACACACGCACTGCATACTGCGTTTGTTCTAGTCGTTATCGATCGTTCTGTTTGTACAAAACATAATAATCAAAAATCTTTGAAAATTGTGCAACAAGGCTATTATAAGTTCACAATCTGATATATCCACTGTTACAAGCAGCAATAATTTTGAGGTGGCCCACAAAAAAAACATATCTAGATAAAGAAACAGACCACTAAAATTAGATTCCCATTGAGAATGATTTAGTAAGACTGGTAAAAATCATGAAAACCCGTGTACTCACCCCTTCTCGTTGTAGAGGGCGATGGCTCGAGGGCTGTCCAGGTTTTGCCACACGAGAACTTTCCTCATGGAGCCGTCCAGATTGGCAACTTCTATCCGGTTGGTGCCTGTGTCCGTCCAGTAAATCTTCCGTCCCACGGCGTCCACTGCCAAGCCGTCGGTGGTCATCAACCCTGCGGGGAGACAAGGTGAAGCACTCGTTGGAGCGGAGGAGTTGTGGAAGTTACCTGTAGATATGATGTCCTCGTCCGCCGTCCCGTTGATGTTGGCTCTGCTGATTTTCTTCAGTGTGCTGTCAGACCAATACACCTTTCCTGCAGAAGATGTTGAGACTCAGCACGCCCATCCGTCAACAGGCGCTCGGCCTAACACACAAACCGTCTTTGGGGTCGACGCCCACAGCGATGGTGTTTTTCATGGAGCTGTTGACGGCGAGAACCACGTCCGCAAAGTAAGGGATGTCCAGAGAAACCATTCTGATGTCAGTCCTCCGTGCAAAGATCAGGAAGCTGCTCATTCCTGCACAAAGCAAAATATCTTTTTACATTCTTGCAACGACTTCTGATGGGAAGTTGTAAAAGAGCAAACAGGTGGAATGTAACGAGAAAACCTTGCAATGTCGACTAATTACAAAAGGCTGCTATGTCAGGGGTCTCAAACTCCCTTTACTTGGGGGCCACCGGATGCAGAGTCTGGGAGAAGCAGGGGGCGCAAGAAAAATATCTTAAAGGGGAACATTATCACAATTTCAAAAGGGTTAAAATGAATAAAAATCAGTTCCCAGTGGCTTGTTTTATTTTTCGAAGTTTTTTTCAAAATTTTACACCTCCCGGAATATCCCTAAATAAAGCTTTAAAGTGCCTTATTTTCGCTATCTTCGAAACCACTATCCATTTCCCTGTGACGTCATACAGTGCTGCCAATACAAACAACATGGCGGTTACCACAGCAAGATATAGCGACATTAGCTCGGAGTCAGACTCGGATTTCAGCGGCTTAAGCGATTCAACAGATTACGCATGTATTGAAACAGATAGTCTGCAGTACCAGTGTCATGATACTATTTCCATGAGCACTTGTGGTAACGGTGTGGCTATGTATGTGTGTAGTGTGCATATGTATGTATATATTTATCATTTATTTATATACAAGCTCATTAAGTTTGTACATAGAGTGAACAAGGAAGTTCGAGCTCAGAGTCATTTATGATTTAAAGAAAAGGGGTGGGATTAAATAAGTGTATACTTCTTCTCACTCCTTTTCAAATATGTAATAAAAAAATAAAAAAAAAGTCGAATGCTCATTTGTTTTTCTTATTCTTCATTGTTTTCATTTTGTTATAATAGCCGTTAAGGCTATAGCACTGTATTGGATCATGCTTGCTCTTGTTTGTTTTTTTTTTTTTTTTGCATATTTGAAATAAAAATATATCAATCAATCAATCAATCAATAGTCAGAGTATGGAGGCAGATAGCGAAAATGAAATTGAAGAAGAAATTGAAGCTATTGAGCAAAGAGCTATTGACGCTATTCGGCCATAGCGTGGGTGTACCTAATGAAGTGGCCCATAGCATGGCTGCCTTATTAGCATCGCCGGTAAAATGTGCGGACCAAACGATCAGGACTTTCGCATCTTGTGACACTGGAGCAACTTCAATCCGTCGATTGGTAAGTGTTTGTTTCGCATTATATGTGGGTATCTAGTTTCAAATGTACATGCAGCTAGCGTAAATAGCATGTTAGCATCGATTAGCGTAGCATGTTAGCATCGATTAGCTGGCAGTCATGCTGCGACCAAATATGTCTGATTAGCACATAAGTCAACAACATCAACAAAATTGTGATTTCGTTGACTTAATGGTTGCAAATGCATCTGCAGGTTATCCATACATCTCTGTGCCATGTCTGTCTTAGCATCGCCGGTCAAATGTGAAGACACTGGCAAATTCAACGGGGGTCTGGCGGCAGATTTCTTGCCAGTGGTGCAACTTGAATCCCTCCCTGTTAGTGTTGTTACACCCTCCGACAACATACCGACGAGGCATGATGTCTCCAAGGTTCCAAAAAATAGTCGAAAAAACGGAAAATAACAGAGCTGAGACTTGGTGTTTGTATTGTGAAAAGGAAAATGGTGGGTGTATTACCTCGGTGACGTCACATTCTGACGTCATCGCTAAAAGACCGATAATTTGCCAAAATTCACCCATTTAGAGTTCGGAAATCGGTTAAAAATATACATGGTCTTTTTTCTGCAACATCAAGGTATATATTGACGCTTGCATAGGTTTGGTGATAATGTTCCCCTTTAAAACATTTTTTTTTTAAATGTCTTTATTTTTATTTTCAACACAAAATAAAATTTAAATATAAATGAACAAAATGAGAATGAATTAATATGAGGCAATGCAAATTAAACAATAAAAAACAACAAATAACGGTTTGAATAGGTCCAGGTTATCTGGGATTGTTGTCACTGACGGACAGGTGTCGCGGTGTGACTGCAGCCAGGCACGTAAGAAAGGCCTCGTCTCCATGGCAACGTTTCTGTCGCTTTCACTCATTTGCCGCTTTTCCACTAACGCAGGGGTAGGCAACACAGAATGTTGAAAGGGCCATTTTGGACCCAAATAACAAAAATCGTCGAGGGTGGGGCAAAACGTTTTTCTGCTTGGATCATGCAAGTGACATCAATTTTCGGCCCTCGAGAGCCACATACCACACCGGGATTGGTAGATTCCATGAGCACCGCACATAACGCTGTTAAGCACCATTCATATAAAACACGCGGGGCGCACTAACATTAAACTTTCATATTAAGGTGGGGGCCGCAAAATAACGTCTCGCGGGACGCAATTGGCCCACGGGCCACGTGTATGAAACCCCTGTGCTATGTCGACTGTTTTTTTACCTTTAAAGTGGTCATTGATAAACAAATAATAATCAATCAAAATCAATGTTAGAATCCAATTACTTCTCAGCGAATTTTCCACTTTGAAATATTTTTGGGGGAAAACATTGCATGTTTTTTGTGTATGATAGATAAAAAACACTTTTTTCTAACAAAAAGTATACAAATAGAAACATGGATACATCTGAAGTTGATCTAGAGACTTAAAAAAATCTATGACTTAATATATTACTAACATTTTTAATTAGTGGGGCCCTTTTGGATCCCCAAGCATTTTAGTGGGATTTTTTTTTTAAGCTGTCATAGATCAAAAATAGTAATGCAATAAAATCGATGGTGCTATGAATTATTGACCTATTTTAAGCTCCAAATAAAGAAATATTTTTGGGGAAAAAGATTGCACATTTTGTGTTTTTGCCATAAAGACAGGGTTTTGGGGGAAAAAAGGACATATAACATAAAACAAATTAAACAAATTAAAATATAAACTTTATAATAACAAACCTGAAGGTGATCTAGAGATTTAGGCGTTGAATCAAAAAAATAGTTTGTATATATATATATATATATATATATATTTATATATATATATATATATTTATATATATATTAGGGCTGGGCAACGATTAAAAATTTTAATCGCACTATTTCTCCGATTAATCGCGATTAACTGCATTGTATACGCAAATATACGTATATATATATATATTAGGGCTATATATATATATATATATATATATATTTCAATCTTATTTGGATTATCCAGAGAATAATGTTTGATACCGTGGTAGAGCGCAATATGTGTGTGTGGGAAAAATCACAAGACTACTTCATCCCTACAGAACTGTTTCATGAGGGGTTCCCTCAATCGTCAGGAGATTTTTTTTTTGATTTTTTTTGTGACAATTGATGATTGAGGGAACCCCTCATGAAACAGTTCTGTAGAGATGAAATAGTCTTGTGATTTTTCCCACACATACATACATATATATATATATATATATATACATATATATATATATATATATATATATATATATATATACATATATATATATATATACATACATATATATACACATACATATATATACACATATATATATACATATATATATACATACATATATATACACATATATATATATATACATACATATATATATATATATACATATATATATATATATACATACATATATATATATACATACATATATATATATATACATACATATATATATATACATACATATATATACATATACATACATATATATATATACATACATATATATGTATACATACATATATATATATGTACATATATATATATATATATACATATATATATATGTACATATATATATATATACATACATATATATATATATATATGTACATATATATATATATATACATACATACATACATATACATATATATATATATATATATATATATATATATATATATATATATATATATATATATATATATATATACATACACACATTGGGGCGGCATAGCTCGGTTGGTAGAGTGGCCGTGCCAGCAACTTAAGGGTTGCAGGTTCGATTCCTGCCTCCGCCATCCTAGTCATTGCCGTTGTGTCCTTGGGCAAGACACTTTACCCACCTGCTCCCAGTGCCACCCACACTGGTTTAAATGTAACTTAGATATTGGGTTTCACTATGTAAAGTGCTTTGAGTCACTAGAGAAAAGCGCTATATAAATATAATTCACAATTCACTACACACCTACACATATATAGATATATATATACATGCACGCACACACAGTACTTGCCAACATTTTTGGACACACCTTCTCGTTTCAATGTGTTTTCTTTATTTTCCTGACCATTTACATTGTAGATTGTCACTGAAGGCATTAAAACTATGACACCTGTGAAGTGAAAACCATTTCAGGTGACCACCTCTTGAAGCTCATCCAGAGAATGCCAAGAGTGTGCAAAGCAGTAATCAGAGCAAAGGGTGGCTACTCTGAAGAAACTAGAATATAAAACTTGTTTTCAGTTATTTCACCTTTTTTTTGTTAAGTACATAACTCCACATGTGTTCCTTCATAGTTTCGATGCCTCCAGTGACAATCAACAATGAAAATAGTCATGGAAATAAAGGCAACACATTGAATGAGAAGATGTGTCCAAACTTAATTGCGCGTCTCTGGAATGTTTCATACCAGGTGTGCAGGTTTTCCCGTCTGCCTGAAGGTTGATCCCGGTGGGACAGGAACAGCTGTAAGCTTTGGGAGCAGGAGCCAGGAGACACAGGTGGCTACAGCCTCCATTATTCACTGCACACGGGTTGTGGACTGCGGGAGGAGAAATATAACAACAGACTCATTTCTAGGCCATCACAGGGAAAAAAAAAAAAAATCAATGGGAAGCACACGGCTGGTTTTAGGGCAAACAAAAAAACGCTTGTTGATAAAGACAAGCCGGCCTTTAGGGAACACAGGAAGAACTAGACATGAGATAAATATGAGCCTTGAGGTTCTGCTTTCTCAGCCACTGATCAAGGCTCAGTTTACCTGTAATTTCCCATAGCTGACAGCCTCACCTACTAATCAATGCTCCTTGTGTTCCTTTGTTCAGCCTCTATCACACAAACGCATTACATCCCAGCAGGCACAAGACATTATAACAACATTGAGAACTTGTTGAATTCGGTCCCCACTAGGGTTTAACGGAATACCGCAGGGGTCACCAAGCTTTTTGAAACCAAGAGCTACTTCTCGGGTACTGATTAATGCGAAGGGCTACCAGTTTGATACACACTTAAATAAATGACCAGGAATAGCCAATTTGCTCAATTTACCTTTAATAAATAAATCTATATATATAAAAAAAATGGGTATTTCTGTCTGTCATTCCGTCGTACATTTTTTTTCCTTTTACGGAAGGTTTTTTGTCGAGAATAAAAGATGAAAAAAACACTTAATTGAACGGTTTAAAACATGGGTGTCAAACTCTGGCCTGCGGGCCAAAATTGGCCCGCCGTTTAATTTCATTTGGCCCTTGAGTCAATATCAAATGAACATTAGAGCTGGCCCGCCGGTAACACCGCATTCACCGCTAATACTCATACTTGCCAACCCTCCTGATTTTCCCAGGAGACTCCCGAAGTTTAGTGCCCTTCTCGAAAATCTCCCTGGGCAACCATTCTCCCAATTTCCACCCGGAAAAATATATTGGGAGCGTGCCTTAAAGGCACTGTCCTCTACAACATGTCGTCACGTCCTCTTTTCCTCCATATAAACAGCATGCTGGCCAAGTCATATAATATATGCGGCTTTCACACACACATACTTGGTCAACAGCCATACAGGTTACACTGAGGGTGGCCATATAAACAACTTTGACATTGTTACAAATATGCGCCACACTGTGAACCCACGCCAAACAGGAATGACAAAACACATTTCGGGAGAACACCCTCACCGTAACACAACATAAACACAACAGAACAAATACCCAGAACCCCTTGCTGCATTAACTCTTCCGGAACGCTATAATACACACCCCCCCGCTACCACCAAACCCCGCCCACCTCATTTTTATTTTATTTTCGAATTTATTAGCCTGTGGAAAAAGTTAATGTTGATATTTACCTCAGAAGGCTGCAAATATAAAAGAGGCATTAATCTTTTTAATTATATTTTATTTAATATACCACTAATGTTTTTGGAAAGTTGATTTTGCACTATTACGTTATATAAGCTCTGCTTGTTCCATGGGAGGAAGCCCGAGTACCCGGAGGGAACCCACGCAGTCACAGGGAGAACATGCAAACTCCACACAGAAAGATCCCGAGCCCGGGATTGAACCCAGGATTACTCAGGACCTTCGTATTGTGAGGCAGATGCACTGACCCCTGTTCCACCGTGCTGCCCTATATAAGCCTTGCTTGTTCAATATTGATTGCAAAACTTGTTTGGGTCCCTATTAAAAGGTTAATTTGTTCAACCTTGGCCCGCGGCTTTGTTCAGTTTAAAATTTTGCCCACTCTGTATTTGAGTTTGACACCCCTGATTTAAAAGAGGAGAAAACACGAAAAAAATGAAAATTACATTTTGAAATATAGTTTATCTTCAATTTCGACTCTTTAAAATTCAAAATTCCACCAAAAAAAAAAAGAGAGAAACTAGCTAATTCCAATCTTTTTGAAAAAATAAAAAAAAAGAATTTATGGAACATCATTAGTAATTTTTCCTGATTAAGATTAATTTTAGAATTTTGATGACATGTTTTAAATAGGTTAAAATCCAATCTGCACTTAGTTAGAATATATAACAAATTGGACCAAGCTATATTTCTAACAGACAAATCATTATTTCTTCTAGATTTTCCTGATTTTTTGTTTTAAAGAAATTCTAAAGACTTTGAAATAAGATTTAAGTTTGAAGAAATATTTCACAAATATTCCTCGTCGAAAAAACAGAAGCTAAAGTGAAGAATTAAATTAAAATGTATTTATTATTCTTTACAATTGAAAAAAAAAATTTGAACATTGATTTAAATAGTCAGGAAGGAATTTTAAAGGTAAAAAGGTATATATGTTTAAAAATCCTAAAATCATTTTTAAGGTTGTATTTTTTCTCTAAAATTGTCTTTCTGAAAGTTATAAAAAGCAAAATAAAAAAATAAATGAATTTATTTAAACAAGTGAAGACCAAGTCTTTAAAATATTTTCTTGGATTTTCAAATTCTATTTGAGTTTTGTCTCTCTTAGAATTAAAAATGTCGAGCAAAGCGATACCAGCTTGCTAGTAAATAAATACAATTCAAAAAATAGAGGCAGCTCACTGGTAAGTGCTGCTAATTGAGCTATTTTTTAGAAAAGGCCAGCGGGCGACTCATCTGGTCCTTACGGGCGACCTGATGCCCGCGGGCACCGTGTTGGTGACCCCTGGTATACCGGTATTGGTATAGTACCGCAATACTAATTAATCATATTCAGTACTATACCGCCTCTAAAAAGTATCGGTTCCCCACCCCGTCACGTTGTGTCATTGATTGTTTATGAGCAGAGGAGCATGTGCGGCAGTGCACAATCACTGAGTACTTACAGGCAGACACAGTGTGTAGACAGAAAAGGGAGAACGGACACATTTTGGCTTAAAAACTAACAATAAAGGTGAAGTTATAACACTGAAAAGGCCTCAGGAAGAGATCCTTTAAAACATGGCTAGCTAGCGGCCAAAGTTCACTACACACCGTAGCTCACTGGTGTCTGCGATGTGGCCCTCGAAGAAAACAAGTTCGAGACCCCAGTCGCGCACATATATCCGATTTATTTCCACATGGGAAATTGGCCCGGGTCGGACATGAAAAATTCGGAGTTGCACTGTTCACACAATGAACAAATCTGATACAGGTCGCAAAAATCGGAATCGACCTGCAGTCTGAGGAAGGCCCGTTTCTTTCATTTTGCTATCGATAGCTAAAAACGTTATTATTGGATTTTAATTGAACATTCAAGAATTGTCCAAAATGGGATACGAAAGAAGTAGGTACATTTTTGTGGCTGCGTTGATCCATTTCTACTATGTTACTTTACGTTTACGTTACGATTTTCAACTTCAGTGTGCGTGTATGCTTGTGGTACCGCCTCCATCCGCAGAGACAAAGGCAGCACACCAAGGGTCGGGAACCTTTTTCGTCTGAGAGAGCCATGAAAGCCAAATATTTTAAAATGTACTTCCGTGAGAGTTATATAATATTTTTAACACTGAATACAACTGTCAGCTTCGAACACAGACGACATCTATTAAACAGACAAGAAGCAAGGAATTAAACAGAGACAGGATTCAATTTAGGTCTGACAAAAGAATTCTACGCCTCCTCTGTTATTTGGACTTTCCCTGATCACAACAAAAAAATGCGTTCATCTCTTATTTTATTTTTAATAACATTGTTATTCTGAAGCTAACCAATAACAAATAAAATACTTTTGACCATTTATGCGACTTCTTGAACAGGTGCGATAGAAACGGATGGATGGATTCAAATGCATGAGAATGTTTTATATTTTGAAGCTTATTTTTAACACTGTGATTATTAGCGGAGTTTTTCATTACTTATCGTGTTAAAGGCCTACTGAAATGAGATTTTCTTATTTAAACGGGGATAGCAGGTCCATTCTATGTGTCATACTTGATCATTTCGTGATATTGCCACATTTTTGTTTAAATTATTTAGTAGAGAACATCGACGATAAAGTTTGCAACTTTTGGTCGCTAATAAAAAAGCCTTGCCTGTACCGGAAGTAGCAGACGATGTGCGCATGACGTCACGGGTTGTAGGGCTCCTCACATCTGAACATTGTTTACAATCATGGCCACCCGCAGGAAGAGCGATTCGGACCGAGACAGCGACGATTTCCCCATTAATTTGAGCGAGGATGAAAGATTTGTGGATGAGTAAAGTTAGAGTGAAGGACTAGAAAGAAAAAAAAAAATAAGACGGCAGTGGGAGCGATTCAGATGTTATTAGACAAATTTACTAGGATAATTCTGGAAAATCCCTTATCTGCTTATTGTGTTACTAGTGTTTTAGTGAGATTATATGGTACCTGAAAGTCGGAGGGGTGTGGTGACCGCCAGTGTCTCTGAGGTAAGCCACGTTTCTCGACGAGGGGAAGCGAAGGCAGCCGTTGGGGTCGGTCTGAGCTTTCCCCCCCCCCCCTCCTCCACAGTGGAAGCATCCCACATTAGGGGGCGGCCGGTCGGAAGAGGCAAGAGAGTCCGCAGCTGCCTCTTTGACAGGCGCACGAGGAACGACGCAAGCTGTCCGCTCATGTCTACGGTAAGAGCCGACTTACTACCACAATTTTCTAACCGAAACCCGCCGTTTGACATGTGGTAGGGAACCATGTTCGCTTGACTGCTCTGTTCCATAGTTCCATCTTTAGGGAATGTAAACAAGGAAACACCGTCTGTGTTTGTGTTGCTAAAGGCGGCCGCAATACACCGCTTCCCACCTACATCTTTCTTCTTTGACGTCTCCATTATTAATTGAACAAATTGCAAAAGATTCAGCAACACAGATGTCCAGAATACTGTGTAATTGTGCGATTAAAGCAACAGGATACTTCGCGCAAAATTTAAAATTGCAATTTAGTAAACTAAAAAGGCCATATTGGCATGTGTTGCAATGTTAATATTTCATCATTGATACATAAACTATCAGACTGCGTGGTCGGCAAATATTTATCAGATTGCCAGATGCAGTCATCAAAAAAGCCACATCTGGCTCAAAAGCCAAAGGTTCCCTACACCTGCAGTAGACAGAGGCTTCACTCAGTTCCTTTCAATCCACTATGGACAGCTTAAAAAGTTATGCGCTGATTTCTATTAAATTTTCAGGAAGTTTCAGGAGTAGGATAAAGAACGAGTGATTATTTATAAAAACATTTGATTTAAAACTACCAGATCTCATCCAACTCAAGACTGCCCAAATGATTTATAAAGCAAGTAAAGATTTACTTCCAACAGGGTTACAGAGAAGATTTTTTACAAAGAGAAGGGAATTATAATTTAAGAGGAGAACTACTTTTTAAGATCCAATATTGTAGAACAACGCAGAAACGAATGAGTATAACAATAGCAGGGGTTCAAATATGGAACTGTTTGAAGGATGAAATAAAACACAGCACCAACATAAACCAGTTTAAAAAGCTTTTTAAATCATTTATCATTGGTAGATATAAGAAAGAAGAGCAAACATTGTTTTAGAAAGACAATAATATATAATATGTATATAAATATAATTTATGATTTCATAATTATACATATAGGTTATATTAAAATGTATATATTACCACTTTATATGGAATTTAAATAAATTGTGTGTATATATATATATATATATATATATATATATATATATATATATATATATATATATATATATATATATGTATATACAGAGGTGGGACCAAGTCATTGTTTTGCAAGTCACAAGTAAGTCGCAAGTCTTTGCCCTCAAGTCTCGAGTCAAGTCCCGAGTCAAGACATGCAAGTCCGAGTCAAGACTGGAAAGTCTCAAGTCAAGTCCCAAGTCCTGCATTTTGGGTTTCGAGTCTTTTTAACCACAGACTAATATATGTACACAGATTGTGTATGCTTTTAAAACGCTGTATGTATTTATTATTTTAAAAAAAAACAGTGCTGACATTGCACTTCATAATAACACTGTTAACCAGTTATTTTAAACATTTAACTGATTCCTTTTCAGAATGAACACATTTGAAAAAACAAGTCAAATTGTACTTATTTGCACAAAAGTGTTAACATTGTATTTCCATGGAATATTGCATTGGAACTAGTTCATCAGCAGTTTATATCATGTTGTTACCTTATCTCATTGATCTCATCTCATACTGTATGTGTTTATGTGTACGTACACGTGAAAAACATAACAAATACATGAACATAACAATGAACAGTGCTGTACTTGTTAGATGTCAGGGCTCTATGTAATATGTACATATATTCTTAATATAGTATACATTTTAACTGACCTTTATTTGACTATGTTTGTCTTTATATTGCACAATTGTAGTGGTCTTTCTTAAACTATTTAAAAAAAAAAAGATGTAAATATAACTAAAAACTTGTTGAAAAATAAACAAGTGATTCAATTATAAATAAAGATTTCTACACATAGAAGTAATCATCAACTTAAAGTGCCCTCTTTGGGGATTGTAATAGAGATCCATCTGGATCCATCAACTTCATTCTTAACATTTCTTCACAAAAAAGAAATCTTTAACATCAATATTTATGGAACATGTCCACAAAAAAATCTAGCTGTCAACACTGAATATTGCATTGTTGCATTTCTTTTCACAGTTTATGAATTTACATTCATATTTTGTTGAAGTATTTTTCAATAAATATATTTATAAAGGATTTTGAATTGTTGCTATTTTTAGAATATTTAAAAAAAAAATCATGTACCCCTTGGGATACCTTCAAGTACCCCCATTTGAGAACCTCTAGTCTATAGGTCCCTAAGATATATAGATATGTAATGTATTCATACATTGTTTATGTAAGATATACACATGTATATACAACCTAATCATATTGTTTCTTCAACTTCAAAATAGCTGACTGTTTTTTCCCCTTCTCTGGGATTATATTCCCAGTTTGATCTCAGATGTCTGGTCACTTATAGCATATAAGAATATTCTATTACTGTTAAGCAAATTATGAACACGCCAATACATGAGTCCTTTATCATAATTATACGTATGACAAAAAAGCGCGTGGATATAAGTGGTATTCAGTGAGGTAAAATGAATTAAATGCGCTGACAGTTCATTGCTTCCTGCCAAATTAATTGCACTGAGTGGAGGGGATCACCACTCCAAGATGGCGGCCCAGCGTCTCGTCTGCGGCAATAGGCAGTAGCGCTCGATGCTGCGTCTACTTATAAGATGTCTATTTTCATAACGTTAGCAGTGAGTTTACAGCCTCACTGATTTAACTACACAGCAAATAAAAGTCACGTTACTCAGCCAATAAACGTTAGCTTACATTCAAAACTTACCCTTTGTGCAACTTCAAATGTCGAACTAAGTTGTAAATTGATGCGTCTCCGTCTGTAATCTTCCAACCGCATGTTTTGCATACGGCAATTCCTGTTTTGTTGACCAAATCGTAGTTTTAATACCCGAACGAAACGCTTTATGGCATAATTTTCTTCACTTATTCTTCTGTTGTTTGAAAGCTCTTCTTCGTTGGTTTTCCTGCAATTTGATTGGGTGAATGCTGTGTGACGAAAACAACGTGGATGTAATTTGATTGGCTGTTGTGCTGACAGGTAGCGCACAGGCTGTCATCGCACACATGTTGACAAACACGCGTACACAATGGAAGATACCGAGCGCTCCTGAATAACTTTTTAATCGTTGGGTTTTGGGAAAGTAGCAAGTCATGTCAAGTCAAAAGGCTCAAGTCCAAGTCAAGTCACAAGTCATTGATATTAAAGTCAAAGTCGAGTTGCAAGTATTTTTACATTTTGTCAAGTCGAGTCTAAAGTCATCAAATTCATGACTCGAGTCTGACTCGAGTCCAAGTCATGTGACTCGAGTCCACACCTGTGTATATATATAAGTGTACAAATGTATATGTTTGATTTAAATGTTAAACTGTGTATATGAGACGTGTGCTACATATATGTTGCTTATATATTGTTTAAAAAAAAAGTAATATAAGTGAAGCATGTTTTGGATTTTATATATTTTGAACCTTGTTCTTGTTGTGATGGGGTAGGTTTGTATAAGCGTTGCTTCAACCTACACCCTTTCGGCTCAATCATTGCTCAAATTAGTGTTTTTTTTTTTCTTTTCTTGTTGTTGTTCTTTGTTTTATGTGAAGATTGCCGAAATAAAATACATTGATTGATTGATTACTACTGTCTTGTTGTTCTTTGTTTTATGTGAAAATTGCCGATATAAAATACATTGATTGATTGATTACTACTGTCTTGTTGTTGTTCTTTGTTTTATGTGAAGATTGCCGAAATAAAATACATTGATTGATTGATTGATTACTATCTGGATGTCGGTACTTTTTGAGTTAAAAATGTTGCACAGCAACGTACGTCTCTAATGTCCTCGCAGACTCAGATATGTGGCACTTAGTGATTTATTTGGATTAAAATAGTTGCCCCCCATTAAAAACTCTTTAAGGTCAGAAAACTCGATTTAAATACTGTTTATAAACCAATTATTTTGTGATGTCAGGGTATTCTATGAATTTCCATGCAGCATGTGATATTTAGTTTTACCAGCAGAGGGCGCTTGGTGCCATTGGTATCAGTAGCTGGCACCGTAGAAGAAGTCTGTCATTACGTGATATGAAAAAAAAACAGATGCATCAAGCTCCGGTTGTAACGCTGTGTTAAGTGTTTTGCAGGTAAGCTGGTTTGCATATAACACATACAAACAGTAGTATAATTTATTCTGTACCTTTTAGAGCAAGCAAGGTTGAGCTAAGGTTTGTTTTGTTAATTTTATGAGCTAAAGACAAGTCACAAGCGGGGTTATTTTCTAAGATGGCGGACGTCGGTCCGACGGTAACCATGGTGACGAAGCAAAATACAGTTAGCTTTAGTTTGAGAGTAAGTTCACGACATAAATCCTCAGAGATATTTGAAAATCGGGTTTTAAATACCATTTATGTTACAAGGACATGCTAAACCAGGGGTGCCCAGACTTTTTCTGCAGGCGAGCTACTTTTCAATTGACCAACTCGAGGGGATCTACCTCATTTATATATATCCATCCATCCATCCATTTTCTACCGCTTATTCCCTTTCGGGGTCGCGGGGGGCGCTGGCGCCTATCTCAGCTACAAGCGGGCGGAAGGCGGGGTACACCCTGGACAAGTCGCCACCTCATCGCAGGGCCAACACAGATAGACAGACAACATTCACACCCACATTCACACACTAGGGCCAATTTAGTGTTGCCAATCAACCTATCCCCAGGTGCATGTCTTTGGAAGTGGGAGGAAGCCGGAGTACCCGGAGGGAACCCACGCATTCACGGGGAGAACATGCAAACTCCACACAGAAAGATCCCGAGCCTGGATTTGAACCCAGGACTGCAAGACCTTCGTATTGTGAGGCAGACGCACTAACCCCTCTGCCACCATCATTTATATTTATTTATTTATGAAAGAGACATTTTTGTAAACAAGTTAAATGTGTTTAATGATAATACAAGCATGTGTAACACATAGAGATGTCTTTCTTTCACAAAGACAAGAATATAAGTTGGTGTATTACCTGATTCTGATGACTTGCATTGATTGGAATCAGACAGTAATGATGATAACGCCCACATTTTCAAATGGAGGAGAAAAAAAGTTGTCCTTTCTGTACAATACCACATGAAAGTGGTTGGTTTTTGGCATCTAATTCATCCAGCTTCCATACACTTTACAAGAAAAACATTGGCGGCAAATTCCGTAGCTTGCTTGATTGACATTCACGGCACCCGAGGGTCTTGTGAGATGACGCTGGCTGCTGCCAGTTCATTATTATGAAAAAATGACAGAGAGGAAGGCGAGAAACACTTTTTATTTCAACAGACTTTCGGAAAGCTGGCGTGCACAAGTGATGTGCACGCCAGCTTTCCGAGACTCTTATTTTGTTAGCGCAGGCAGCATGAAGCAGGGCTTTTATTGTGAAGATAGGAAATGTGCAGTCGGCCTTTAGAGTTTTGACGGAAGGTAGGGCGCGAGAGTCTGTTGAAATAAAAAACTTTTTTTCTCCTCCATTTGAAAATGTGGGCGTTATCATTACTGTCTGATTCCAATCAATGCAAGTCATCAGAATCAGGTAATACACCAACTTATATTCTTGTCTTCGTGAAAGAAAGACATCTATATGTGTTACACATGCTTGTATTATCATTAAACACATTTAACTTGTTTACAAAAATGTCTCTTTCATAAATAAATATAAATTATATATAAATGAGATCCCCTCGAGTTGGTCAATTGAAAAGTAGCTCGCCTGCAGAAAAAGTGTGGGCACCCCTGTTGTAGACCGTAGAATAAGTCTGTCAGTACGTGATATGAAAAAAAACAAATGCATCAAGCTCCGATTGTAACGCTGTGTTAATTGTTTTGCAGTTTGATCCTGAAAAATAAATGTGTCGCACAAAGAAAGAGTTGGCCCATCTTTCCAGACGTGTAACACATACACGAATACACACCTGTTTCACGGTGCCTCTGGAACATATGAATGTCCATGAGGTTCTCCAGATTTTCGGCGAGCGTATGCCGTCCCGAACCGGTGAGCTTGTCCGCGCTCTGGATGCTCTTGGACTGCCAGTCGGTCCAGTACAGCCTGTCTTCATGTACAGTGAGACCAAAGGGGTGTGGCAGCTGGGTGCCAATCAAAACCTGGGTAGCAGAGGTACACAGGACTTGTGAGGACCGCTACGAACATATTCTATAAACTCAAACGTGTGTGACGCTTTGCTGGCATTGTGGTGCGGGTTGCGTTCTCTTTTGGATGCAGCGGAATGGAACACAGCGTTGAGGTAAGAATGATGATTTATTTACATACTAAACAACAAACTAAGAACAAAAACACTTGCACGAAGGCACTAACAACAAAACCAACAGAACTAGCATGTGAGCTAGAAGGAACACAAGATGCTAGCATGTGAGCTAGGGAAACAAACAAACAAATAGCATGGAAGCTAATCGAGTTCAAAACGTAGTTACAACAATGCGGGATAACGACGTCACCTGTTGCATGGAAAGCAAATGTTTACACTATGAGACCGAATGGCAAACAAAGGCAGGCTTAAATACCGGAAAAATTAGGAGGCAGGTGCGCAACGAAAAACAAGAAGCAGGTGACACTAAATGCGTAACTAGGCAACGAAACAAAACAGAAAGTGCCACCAGGAACTAATGAAGTTACATAAGATGAGATACAAAAACAGAACCAAAACCAGAATATGTCATGATCCGAGTAGCGGATCATGACAACGTGTCCCTTACCTGTCTGTCGGAACCATCAAAGTTCCCGAATTCAATCGTCTTCATGCCTGCGTCTGCCCAGTACAAGCGTTTAGTCTCATAGTCAATGGCAAGTCCGTTGGGCCATGTCAAGTTGGAAGATATAATGACGACACGGTCGGAAGAGTCCATCCCGGAACGTTCAATCTTGGGGTTGGCGCCCCAGTCGGTCCAGTACATTAAGCTTTGTGGACAGAAAGGAAACGTGAGCGTTGTCCTGAAAAGGTATTGTTAAACATCCGGTAATCTCACCCTCCAATCGGGTCAACAACAATGTCCCTGGGCCGGTCTAGGTTCTCCCATATAAGCACGGTTCGCATGCTTCCATCTGCGTTAGAGACTTCGATACGATCCGTACCTGGGTCAACAAACACAAAGTCGTTCATGTTTTACAAACCCCAAAATCAGTGAAGTTGGCATGTTGTGAAAATGGTAAATAAAAACAGAATACAATGATTTGCAAATTCTTTTCAACTTATATTCAATTGAATAGACCGGAAAGGCCAAATACTTAAATTACGAACTTTAAACTATATTTTTGCAAATAATAGCTCATTTGGAATTTGATGCCTTGCAACATGTTTCGATAAAGCTGGCACAAGACACAAAAAAGACTGAGAAAGTTGAGGAATGCTCATCAAACACTTATTTGGAACATCCCACAGGTGAACAGGCTAGTTGGGAACAGGCGGGTGCCATGATTGGTTACAAAAGCAGCTTCTGTTTTGCACCTTTTTTGAAGGAGGCGCCAGAAGTGGGCAGACCCATCAGCGATCCGGTTTTGTCTCCCTGTGATGTTTGTCAGCTCTTTAATGGGATTGTGCTGAAAATCTTAATTTCCCCTCGGGGATTAATAAAGTATCTCTGGTTCTGATTCCATGAAGTGCTCAGTCATTCACAAACAAGGATGTTTGTGAACAAATGCGTGAGCAAATTGTTGAACAGTTTAAGAACAACATTTCTCAATGAGCTATTGCAAGGAATTTAGGGATTTCACCATCAGATGTCGGTAATATCATTAAAAGGTTTAGAGAATCTGGAGAAATCACTGCACTTAACATTGGATCCCTCAGACGGTACTGCATCAAAAAAACGACAGTGTGTAAAAGATATCACCACATGGGCTCAGGAACACTTCAGAAAACCACTGTCAGTAACTACAGTTTGTCGCTACATCTGTAAGTGCAAGTTAAAACTCTACTTTGCAAAGCGAAAGCCATTTATCAACAACACCCATGTAACACAGTGGTAAAAATGCCCCGTGCCAACTTTTTTGCAATGTGTTGCTGCCTTTAAATTGTAATTGAATGATTTTATCATTTCCTAAGTCTGAACATTAAATATCTTGTCTTTGCAGTCTATTCAATTGAATATCAGTTAAAAAAGGATTTTCAAATCATTGTGAGTGTGAATGTTGTCTGTCTATCAGTGTATGCCCCGCGATGAGGTGGCGACTTGTCCAGGGTGTACACCGCCTTCCGCCTGAATGCAGCTCCAGCACCCTTCGCGACCCCGAAAGGGACAAAGGGTAAAAAATGGATGGATGGATGGATGTATTCTGTTTTTATTTACGATTTACACAACGTGCCAACTTCACTGGTTTTGGGTTTTGTACAAAACAGTGAAAAATGATTTTTTTTTAGACTTGTATGAGGTTAATTACCAGCATCCGTCCAGTAGAGTTTCTTGGTCACCCAGTCGATGGCCAAACCTGCTGGACTTTCCAGACTGGTGTCCACCACCAACTGTAAAAAAGCAGACAAAAAGGAAACATAACTTTTAAACCTGCTTCCATTGAGGGCCACGCACTGAACTATTAATTATTGCACTTTTTTTTTTAAATATATTTTTTCAATAAATTGCACACTCTGGACAAGCCAGTCACAAATTTGCAAATGCGTATCTCAGTCTGTGTGTCTGTTTTCTAAATTGTGTGTGAGTGTAAAAAACAAACAAAAAAATAACACTTTGTATTCAGTTTGGGATTGGAATCAGGTCTTTTTTCTATAGACTCACATTGAGTCCATGTTCTCACCTAAAACAAGAGCAGAATTATGTCCAACATTTTCTTTTTTTTTCAGTGAAATTCTACACAAAATGTTTTCACCTTTTTATATGGCTACACAATTTTGCCAGGTCGAGCGACAATATAAGTTGCACTTCTGCCTCTACGACTCTAGATGGCATTCTTGCACCAGACTATTTATTTCAGCCTCTGCACACCAACTGAGCGAAACGAGCCGGTTCCAAATATTTTTTTACACCACTGACCTCCTGTTTGCTGCCATTCCACAGGGCTCTGTTGATGGAGTCCGTGGTGACGTCGGTCCAGTAGATGTAGCCGTCCTTGGCGTCCCAGTCCAGTGCCACGGCGTTGCGCACATCAGCCAGAGGGATGACATCATCGGACATGTCCTCTGTGTCGAAGCTGATTCGTCGGATGTCCGTCCTTCGGGCAAAAAGCAGGAACTTGTCAAGACCTGATTAAAGACCAAAGGTCTTCGGTCAGTCTTCTATTCTTAACAATGGGTGAAGAGTAAAAACAGTACAACGACATACAGAAAGTTGAAACAATCACAGTATATTATATAAATATATATATATATATATACACACACACATAGTGGGACAAAAAAGTATTTAGTCAGCCACCGATTGTTCAAGTTCTCCCACTTAAAATGATGACAGAGGTCTGTAATTGTCATCATAGGTACACTTCAACTGTGAGAGACAGAATGTGAAAAAAAAATCCAGGAATTCATATTGTAGGAATTTTAAAGAATTTATTTGTAAATTATGGTGGAAAATAAGTATTTGGTCAACCATTCAAAGCTCTCACTGATGGAAGGAGGTTTTGCCTCAAAATCTCACGATACATGGCCCCATTCATTCTTTCCTTAACACGGATCAATCGTCCTGTCCCCTTAGCAGAAAAACCACCCCAAAGCATGATGTTTCCACCCCCATGCTTCACAGTAGGTATGGTGTTCTTGGGATGCAACTCAGTATTCTTCTTCCTCCAAACACGACAAGTTGAGTTTATACCAGAAAGTTCTATTTTGGTTTCATCTGACCACATGACATTCTCCCAATCCTCTGCTGTATCATCCATGTATCCATTTTGGTATAAACTCAACTCGTCGTGTTTGGAGGAAGAAGAATACTGAGTTGCATCCCAAGAACACCACACCTACTGTGAAGCATGGGGGTGGAAACATCATGCTTTGGGGCTGTTTTTCTGCTAAGGGGACAGGACGATTGATCCGTGTTAAGGAAAGAAAGAATGAGGCCATGTATCGTGAGATTTTGAGCCAAAACCTCCTTCCATCAGTGAGAGCTTTGAATGGTTGACCAAATACTTATTTTCCACCATAATTTACAAATAAAGTCTTTAAAATTCCTACAATGTGAATTCCTGGATTTTTTTTTCACATTCTGTCTCTCACAGTTGAAGTGTACCTATGATGAAAATTACAGACCTCTGTCATCATTTTAAGTGGGAGAACTTGCACAATCGCTGGCTGACTAAATACTTTTTTTGCCCCACTGTATATATGCATGTACAGGTGCATTTTAATAACTTTGAAAGTAATTTTCTTTTAAAAGATCAATTCAAAAACAGACTCATTCTACAAAACCAATACACACAAAGTGACATTTTTCAAGAAAATATTGTTTAATAATGTTGATTATAGCTCAAATGCAATAAAACCTGAAATGTATATTTTACAAAGATATTAATAAAAAAAAACTTAATAAAAAGTTTATATTGTAAACAACTGGTATGAGCTGTATTTAGAAAATAAACTGCGAAAATTGTAGTTTTGATTAAATTTCTGAAATCAAATACTTTTGCACACTATTCAAATGCAGTAAGATGCACCTGCATACATTCAGTGCTGCATACAGTATTTAGCAGGGGTGTCCAATGTGCAGCTCACAACTAAATTGTTTACCTTTTAACAATACTACTATGAAAAAAACATAGCAAACACGTGTAATGTAATGAGAAAATGTTGCAATATTGACGGATAACGCAGAACTAATAGTAAAAACGAGTAATCGACGGACAGATCAATCGAGATTTAGGCTTTGAAACTAAAAATAATATACATTTATACAATACTTATTTGTTAAACTTTTATGAGTGGAGGGATACCTTTAATGTGATGATTTGACTAAACTGTCATTGGTCAAAAAATTACGAATCAATGTTGTTATGAATTACTTACCTATTAGACGCTCCAATAACTCACGTCAAATATTCCAATTTGAAAAATATTTTGCATATTTTGTGTTTTTGTCTTAAAAAAAGCAAGATTTCCTTTAAAAAAAAAAAAAGAGAATAAAACATAAAACAAATAACTAAGTCTACGGATATATCTGAAGTTGAACTATAGATATTTAAGTTTTGAAAATAAAAAATATCTATATACATATATATATATATACATATATATATATACATATATATAAATATATATATATATATATATACATATATACACATATACATATATAAATATATATATACATGTGTATAAATATATATATATATACATATATAAATATATACATATATATAAATATATATACATATATATAAATACATATATATAAATATATATATACATATATATAAATACATATATATACATATATATACACATATATATAAATACATATATATATACACATATATATAAATACATATATATACATATATATAAATATATATATACTTATATATAAATATATATATACATATATATAAATACATATATATATATAAATACATATACATACATATATATATATATATATATATATATATATATATATATATATATAATACATTTATTCATGTGATTAATCATAAAAAATATCACATTAACCATGAATATACACAGATTAATCACACAATTTATTTTGACTCTTTTTGCTTAACTGCGGATGGTTATCTGAAAAGCAGCGTGGTTTGTTCTACGGTCAGTGATCAGGTTAATGCGTAAAACGATGCAAAAAGGACTGAGGAGACGCCAAATTCCAAGTAAATTCCCACAGGACTTTAGATAAAACTGTCACCAGGTTTTAAGCCAATAAATGACGTACATTCAAGTGAAACATTAGAAAAATGTTCTTGTCTGGCAATACAATTGCATTTATGTCCAAATAGTAGGGCCATTTTTCATGTTAATTTAAATTACGCAAACGAGCAATAACCTGTGATTCATTGGAATTAATCCAAATTCAAAAATGGCATTATTTAAATTTGTTTCCCCCCGCCCGTTTAAACCCGATTAATTAAAAATTCCAACATGTGATTAATTTACTTTTTGGGGGGATTTTTCACAATTTATTACAAATGTAAAAAATTTGATCAGATTTTTTTTTAAACTATTAGATGAATCACACTTGACTTTGGCTCATTTAGGATAAATCCCAGTTGCTACAAAAGACAACCCTCACACCTCTCAGGTAACTTTTCAAGTAAAGAAGTATGTCCAGACAAAACAAATTGCCTAATTAATATTTGTTTATACATGATAAATGTAATATTTTTTTGTCATTAATCGCACAAGCTAATGCGTTAACCTTGACAGTCCTACTATGTACATATATATATATATATACACACACACTGTATATACTGCACAGTTTGAAGGAAAGCAGAGTAACTCACTGTTAGCACAGTTGTAGTGGTCCACCTTCTTAAAGCCAGTTGGACAAGCACAGGTGTATGTCTTGTTGCTAGGGAGACACAGGTGACTACAGCCTCCATTGTTGGCGCCGCAGCGGTTCTTGCCTCCTAGAGAGAAGTAAAAAACAGACAACCAATTAAAATATTTCTAAAAATGTCAACATTATATATGTGTATGTATTGTATGTAGAGTATATAATGTATATAATGTTTGTATGTATGTATGTATAGTCTGTACAGTATTTATTTATGTATGTATAGTCTGTACAGTATGTATGTATGTATAGGTTGTACAGTATGTATGTATGTATGTATGTATAGGCTGTACAGTATGTATGTATATCAATCAATCAATCAATGTTCATTTATATAGCCCTAAATCACTAGTGTCTCAAAGGGCTGCACAAACCACAACACAAACCACTACGACATCCTCGGTAGGCCCACATAGTCTGTACAGTATGTATAGTATAGTCTGTACAGTATGTATGTATGTTTGTATAGTCTGTACAGCAGGGGTCAGCAACCTTTTTGAAACCAAGAGCTACTTCTTGGGTACTGATTAATGCGAAGGGCTACCAGTGTGATACACACTTAAATAAACTGCCAGGAATAGCCATTTTGCTCAATTTACCTTTAATAAATAAATCTATATATATATAAAAAAAATGGGTATTTCTGTCTGTTATTCCGTCGTACATTTTGTTTCCTTTTACGGAAGGTTTTTGTAGAGAATAAATGATGAAAAAAACACTTAATTGAACGGTTTGAAAAAGGAGAAAACAGGAAAAAAACAGAACATTTAATTTTGAAACATAGTTCATCTTCAATTTCTACTCTTTAAAATTCAAAATTCAACCGATAAAAAGAAGAGAAAAACTAGCAAATTCAAATCTTTTTAAAAAAATGTAAAAATAATTTATGGAACATCATTAGTAATTTTTCCTGATGAAGATTAATTTTAGAATTTTGATGACATGTTTTAAATAGGTTAAAATCCAATCTGCACTTTGTTTGAAAATATAACAAATTGGACCAAGCTATATTTCTAACAAAGACAAATCATTATTTCTTCTACATTTTCCAGAACAACAATTTTAAAAGAAATCCAAAAGACTTTGAAATAAGATTAAAATTTGATTCTACAGATTTTCCAGATTTGCCAGGATATTTTTATTTTAATCATAATAAGTTTGAAGAAATATTTCACAAATATTCTTCGTCAAAAAAACAGAAGCTATAATGAAGAATTAAATCAAAATGTATTTATTATTCTTTACAATAAAAAAAAAAATATTGAAAATGTATTTAAATTGTCAGGAAAGAAGAGGAAGGAATTTAAAAGGTAAAAAGGTATATATGTTTAAAAATCCTAAAATCATTTTTAAGGTTGTATTTTTTTCTCTAAAATTGTCTTTCTGAAAGTTATAAGAAGCAAAGTAAAAACAATTAATGAATTTATTCAAACAAGTGAAGACCAAGTCTTTGAAATATTTTCTTGGATTTTCAAATTCTATTTGAGTTTTGTCTCTCTTAGAATTAAAAATGTCGAGCAAAGCGAGGCCAGCTTGCTAGTAAATAAATAAAATTTAAAAAATAGAGGCAGCTCACTGGTAAGTGCTGCTGTTTAACCTCTTTTTACAACAGGCCAGCGGGCGACTCATCTGGTCCTTACGGGCTACCTGGTGCCCGCGGGTACCGCGTTGGTGACCCCTGTTGTACAGTATGTATGTATGTATGTATAGTCTGTATGTATAGTCTGTACAGTATGTATGTATGTATAGTCTGTACAGTATGTATGTATAGTCTGTACAGTATGTATGTATGTATAGTCTGTACAGTATGTATGTATGTATAGTCTGTACAGTATGTATGTATAGTCTGTACAGTATGTATGTATAGTCTGTACAGTATGTATGTATAGTCTGTACAGTATGTATGTATAGTCTGTACAGTATGTATGTATGTATAGTCTGTACAGTATGTATGTATGTATGTATGTATGTATAGTCTGTACAGTATGTATGTATGTATAGTCTGTACAGTATGTATGTATAGTCTGTACAGTATGTATGTATGTATAGTCTGTACAGTATGTATGTATAGTCTGTACAGTATGTATGTATGTATAGTCTGTACAGTATGTATATATGTATAGTCTGTACAGTATGTATGTATAGTCTGTACAGTATGTATGTATAGTCTGTACAGTATGTATGTATGTATAGTCTGTACAGTATGTATGTATAGTCTGTACAGTATGTATGTATAGTCTGTACAGTATGTATATATGTATAGTCTGTACAGTATGTATGTATAGTCTGTACAGTATGTATGTATGTATAGTCTGTACAGTATGTATGTATGTATAGTCTGTACAGTATGTATGTATAGTCTGTACAGTATGTATGTATGTATAGTCTGTACAGTATGTATGTATGTATAGTCTGTACAGTATGTATGTATAGTCTGTACAGTATGTATGTATGTATAGTCTGTACAGTATGTATGTATGTATAGTCTGTACAGTATGTATATATGTATAGTCTGTACAGTATGTATGTATAGTCTGTACAGTATGTATGTATAGTCTGTACAGTATGTATGTATAGTCTGTACAGTATGTATGTATAGTCTGTACAGTATGTATGTATGTATAGTCTGTACAGTATGTATATATGTATAGTCTGTACAGTATGTATGTATAGTCTGTACAGTATGTATGTATAGTCTGTACAGTATGTATGTATGTATAGTCTGTACAGTATGTATGTATGTATAGTCTGTACAGTATGTATGTATGTATAGTCTGTACAGTATGTATGTATGTATGTATAGTCTGTACCAGTGACTTGCGGTGAACTAAACACCAGGTGAGGCATACATACTATTTTTCTTCTTTATTTTTTAAACTTGAATTCATAAGTGCAGCTCTAGTCATTGTTGATTTAGGTTGCACATTAGAGTTACAGGGGAAAAAAGGGAGTTATTCCCTTTCATAAAAACGTTACCATAATGATATTATGATATGATAAATGGGTCCAAAAAGTATTTGATAAAGTTGTTATTAAAATAATTTTTGGTCCCATTTGCGTTTAACAAAATAAATACTGCGAGTGTATATTACCTTTCTGTATTTGTGTCTGAAGCAGCAATAGCTATCCTCCATGAAAACATTAATCTTGTCTTAAAGTCCATTTTAGAGAAGTATTTCATCTTGGATACAGTAAATAATCCTCCATATTGGCAGAAACATTCATTTAATTCAATTTCATTCCAAGAAATTAAACAATATTTTTGCATCTGACATAAAACACCCACAAACGCTGGCTTACTCTAATAAAGATGCCATGTTTGTTATAAATACAGTTTAAAAAAAAAAGAAAAGAAAAAAAATGCTGGCTTCTCTGGAGAGACTTGTGTCTGCCAGGTTGAGCGCCCCCACTTCTCCCAGTGTGGCCAGTCAGAGTACTGCTGAGGCATTGAACTGCAAGTTGACAATAAATCGCCCCCTACCTTGAGGCAGAGGTACATGCTGCCTCATGACCTGCCTTTTCCCGCAGCAACAAGCGTGCGCCCCTTCGCACGCACACGCTCAATACGCACTGTGTGTTGCCGTGGAGGCACCGCCTGTGTCTGCCTCACTTCTCGTCTGCTGCATTGTTTTGATTAGGAATCATGGAATTTCCGCGATTCTGACCATGAAAATGATTAAAATCTACAGGAACCACACCAAAATCACATCGAAAGCATAAACCAAAAGATACATATTAAAGCTTATTTCATTTTATTACTACGTGTTGGAACATCTCATGGTTAAGCTACCTGGTGGCATATGAGGCACTGCCTCACTTGCCTCCCCTGACAGCACGTCACTGGTCTTTACAGTATGTATGTATAGTCTGTACAGTATATATGTATGTATGTACAGTATGTATAGTCTGTACAGTATGTATGTATGTATAGTCTGTACAGTATATATGTATGTATGTACAGTATGTATGTATAGTCTGTACAGTATATATGTATGTATGTACAGTATTTAAGTATGTATAGGCTGTACAGTATATATGTATGTATAGTCTGTATGTATGAATGAATGGTTTATTTTGAGCCACGCAAATAAAACAAGAGAATGACATAAAATACAAAAGAAATATATAAATACATTATTTTTACACCTACATTGAAAACATTACATGTGACTAATCTTTTGTAGATGTCAAGATTGGCTCAAAAGGGAGTGGGAAGAAGTAAACTTATTAGGTCCCCCTCCTATACATATACAATATATATTTACAATATATAATACAATAATATATATAATATAATTCAGTATGTATGTATGTAGGGTCTGTACAGTATGTATTTATACATGTATAGTCTGTACAGTATGTATGTATTTATAGTCTGTACAGAATGTATGTATGTATGCATGTATGTATGTATAGTCTGTACAGTATGTATGTATGTATGTATGTATATGTACAGTATGAATATATAAATGTATTTAGTCTGTACAGTATGCATGTATGTATAGTCTGTACAGTATGCATATATGTATAGTATGTACAGTATGTATGTAGAGTATGTATGTATAATCCGTACAGTAAGTATGTATGTATAATCTGTGCAGTAAGTATGTATGTATATTTGTATGTATATATATTCTATACAGTATGGATGGATGTATGTATATATATTCTGTACAGTATGTATGTATGTATATATATTCTGTACAGTATGGATGTATGTATGAATGTATGTATGTATGTACAGTATGTATGTATGTATGTATATATCTTCATTACAGTATGTATGTATGTATAGTCTCTACAATATGTATGTATGTATGTATATATCTTCATTACAGTATGGATGTATGTATATATGTATGTATGTAATGTATCACTGTATTACCAGTAGGTTGCATGTCCCAATTTAAATACAGAACAAAATTCTTAACTGTTAAAAATGTTTTCTAGGAGAATGTTAATTTTTGACAACTCAGATTTTGCATTTGCTTTTTCCATTATTATCATGATATGTGTAAATGAGGCCAGTCAGTGTGACTGGGGTGTGTGTGTGTGCTCGTTGGTAAACCCCACTACCTGACAACCTCAAGAGCAATACTGGCTATCAGGTTGATGGTCCGGGCTTTTAGCTCGGTAGTTCGCACACTCGAATCTCGGGTGGACCATAAAAAGCAGGGTATGAGCCGCAAGTTACATATGCCCGTCCTTCTTTTTCTACTTTCTAATAATACAAATATCAGTTAATGGACAGATTTTTGAGTCCTGACCTTCAGGTTGCCTCTGGGGGTGCAAGGTGTGGATGTCCATAGGAAAGTGCAGCTTGTTACGGATGATCTCTTGGTTCTTGCCCGTGAATTTGTTGGCACTGTTGATGCTCTTGGTGTGCCAGTCAGTCCAGTAGAGGCTGTCCTCAAACACGGTGATGGCAAACGGGTGAGGCAGACCTAAGGCAAGGACACAAGTAATTGAAACATTCCCGGGAACAACAATTACTTAACACAGCACACATTCAATTAAGCGATTTGATTTATTCCAGTACAATTTGGCAATCCAATGGCAGGATTAAAAAAAATGCATTTTAAACTCTTTCTACAATGAATAAGTATGAAATAAATAGTGTCATACCATGCATTATTTAATCAATTTACTGTATATTTTCGGACTATAAGCCGCTACCTCTTTCCTACGCTTTGAACCCTGCGGCTTGTTTAAACAGTGAGGGAAATGCTTCTATTTTTCTTCACTGAAAGCTATATGTTTGACCAAGCAAATACACTGAAAAGTTGTGTTATTGTTTGTGCTACAGCGCCATCTTTCGGACGAGTTCGCTGACCACTGGTGCTGCAGTGTCCTTCCATTTGGTGCTTTCAACCGGAAGTAGAGGTGCGGTTGTTCCGTTCCACCTTTTTGTCATCCGTAGCATTTCTATTTGTATGGATTCTTCATTCATCGCTACAAGACGCGTTTGTAAGTTTTACAATATACCGTATATTACCAAATAAACGCCCTTGGGCAAATAACCGCCCTTGTCCTAATAGCCGCCCGGGGTCCGACCCCATTTTGTGAATTAACCGCCTCTTCCTAATAACCGCTTATGTCCAAATGGGCTGTTATTTGCATAATTTAGATTAAAATCATATTGATTTCATTAAGCCCAATTTATAAAGCTAGAATAAAAAGCAAAGGTGCAGTAAATCTGGTAATTACAGTAACAGCGGACGCGTGGAGTCCAGAGAGTTACATGACAATCAAAGGCTTAACGGAGTCTGTGCCGTGATGGCTTACGTTACGTGGGGATTCTGGGTAATCAACATATTGCAATGGGACACCGCATATAGCGTAACACACACTCAACGACAACAACGAACCCACGAGGAAAAGTTTCAACATGGCAAGGAACAGTTGCAGTGAGTTGAATGAACAGGATACCGGTACAGACCAACTGATGGACGGGAATACTTTAAGGGGGAAGAAGAACAGAAAGTTTGACTTCAAGTTCAAGCTAGCGGTTGTGAAGTATACGGAGCAGAACTCTGGTTTGGCAGCGGCCAGGCAGTTTAACGTTGACAGCTACTTTTTTATTTCATCTGACCATAGAACATTCCTTCAGAAGGTCTCATGTTTGTCCATGTGATGTCACTAAAAAATAAGAGTTGTAGAAATGATTGGAAACTCAAAACAGCCCTGACATTATGTTCTTTACAAGTGTATGTAAACTTTTGATCGCGACTGTGTGTAAGAAATTTTGTATAACGTTTTTTCTAAAATTTTGTGGGTACGGCTCAAATCTCGTTGCACTATATCAGGGGTGTCCAAACTTTTTCCACTGAGGGCCGCAGACTGGAATATCAAAGCAAGCGGGGGCCATTTTGATATTATTTATGTTAAAAACCAATACAATGTATGTTTAAAAAATTATACATTTGGGCCTCCACTCAGGCTTGATCCCGGGGACCCTAATGGGTTTTGGTCCAAAAAATATAAAAAATGTGGCATTATTCAGTATTATTATTTTTATTATCATTCAAGGTTTAAATCTCTACATCAACATTAGGTCCATCTGTCAATATAACGTTTTTAAAGATTTAAGTTGTATGCTCTTTTTGTCACAGAAACCCCTGTTTTTTCATGGAAAAAACCCCCACAAAATATGTACCCGATAAAATTTTAAAGTGGAATATTTGAGATTATATAATAATTGGAGGCTTAAAAAGGTCAATAACTCATAACAACATTGATTTAAATTCTTTTTTTTTTTTTTTTTAGCAATGACCCTTAAAAACAAATTACACGGTATAGCTCGGTTGGTAGAGCAGCCGTGCCAGCAACTTGAGGGTTGCAGGTTCGATTCCCGCTTCTGCCATCCTAGTCACTGCCGTTGTGTCCTTGGGCAAGACACTTTACCCACCTGCTCCCAGTGCCACCCACACTGGTTTAAATGTAACTTAGATATTGGGTGTCACTATGTAAAGCGCTTTGAGTCACTAGAGAAAAGCGCTATATAAATATAATTCACTTCACTTCACACAACAATTATTGGGGATACAAAAGGGTCCTACTATTTATCCATCCATCCATTTTCTACCGCTTATTCCCTTTTGGGGTCGCGGGGGGCGCTGGCGCCTATCTCAGCTACAATCGGGCGGAAGGCGGGGTACACCCTGGACAACTCATTAAAGTGTTAAAAAAAATAAATCATACAATTTATTAACTGTTTACTTTTAACACAATAACCTCCAGACGAACTACATATTATAGGTTTTACTGTTGTTTGTGTTTTTTGTTTGTTTGTTTGTTTTAGGACCTTTAAAAAAAAATTATAAGAAGAAAAACAGCTTACTTTTTTACATAGCAAACACAAAATATGAAACATTTTCTCCAAATAATTTCTCAAAGTGGATTATTTAATGTGACGTTATTGGAGCCTTAAATAGGTCAACAATTCATAATGTCATTGATTTATTATTATTTTTTAAAGAAAAAAACAGCCTGTATGGCAGCTTTGTCTTATTAGAGTCAACATTGCAACATTTTCTTGTTATATTTCACCTGATGGCTCTTTAATAACACTTTTTATGTTTTAAAAAAAAAAGTATTTATACAATGTGCCGTGGGGCCGTTAAAAAATGACCTGTGGGCTGCAAATGGCCCCTGTGCCGCACTTTGGACACCCCTGCACTATATAGTCCGGAAAATCGGGTTTCCAAATGCTTACATCACAGATCTCGCATTGGCTGTGCCTAATGTTCTTAGTTGAAGTTTATACGGTCGAGTTTTCATGAACACGCAGCATAAAAGCATCATTTCCATGCGGTCGCATAATTTATGTTTCCGAACCCGTAGGTCCAATTAACCGCTGCCAAGTACCGAGAGAAAAATGAATCCCTAAGAGAGACCACCAGCAGACTTTAGACATATTGTGGCATAGATTATAATCACGGCGGATTTATGTCCATCTGGAAGCGATGCTGCATAACTTCCATCAACAGAGAGGGTGACAGATCCCATTGTGGTGTGCGAGCAGCGAGAGGTGCCACATGTAGGTTAAAGGGGACATAACTGCGGCGCGGCGCTCCGTGGCCCCCGTCAGCACCGCAGCTGCTCGCCCAGCTGTCCCGGAAAGAACCGGAGCGAAGGGGGACCGAGTGCGTGTGCGGGTGACATGGAAGAAGGTGACCATGTCAAAGCTATCTGCCTCCATGGCTGCAAGGGGGATGCTGGGGAGCAAGAGGGTGTATTATTTGTCTCCCTCATGTCGAGATAAGATCAGGCAGCCGGTATCACCTCAAGCACACCTGGGCCAAGGTGGAAGGATCAAAATACATTCTTTTTGGTCTTTTTTTCTACTTGCTTCAGGCAATGTCTACACTAAGCCGGCTAACCACTTAAACGAATACTTATTTAGCCTAAGCCCAATTTCAGCCACGCTAAACTATCATTTAAAGGGGAACATTATCACAATTTCAAAAGGGTTAAAAACCATAAAAATCAGTTCCCAGTGGCATGTTGTATTTTTCGAAATTTTTTTCAAAATTTTACCGGTCTCCAAATATCCCTTAAAAAAGCTTTAAAGTGCTTGATTTTCGCTATTTGCGATGCCACTATCCATTTCCCTGTGACGTCACACAGTGCTGCCAATGTAAACAAACAATGGGAATACCACAGCAAGATATAGCGACATTAGCTTGGATTCAGACTCGGATTTCAGCGACTTAAGCGATTCAACAGATTACGCATGTATTGAAACGAATGGTTGGAGTATGAAAGTATTGAAGAAGAAACTGAAGCTATTGAGCGAATAGCTATTGACGCTATTCATAGCCATAGCATGGCCGAATAGCTGCGTGAGCATCGCCGGTAAAATGTGCGGACCAAACGATCAGGACTTTCGCATCTTTTGACACTGGAGCAACTTAAATCCTTCGATTGGTAAGTGTTTGTTTCGCATTAAATGTGGGTGGAAGGAAACGTAATATAGTTGCAAATGCATCTGCAGGTTATCCATACATCTCTGTGCCATGTCTGCTTTAGCACCGACGGTAAATAGCATGTTAGCATCGATTACCTGGCAGTCACGCCGCGACCAAATATGTCTGATTAGCAAATAAGTCAACATCAACAAAACTCACCTTTGTGATTTCGTTGAATGTATCATTGCAAATGCATCTGCAGGTTATCCATACATCTCTGTGCCATGTCTGTCATCGCCGGTAAAATGTGGAGACACTCTGGCACATTCAATGGGGGTCTGGCGGCAGACACTTTGGCATCTTCGGGCCAGTGGTGCAACTTGAATCCCTCCCTGTTAGTGTTGTTACACCCTCCGACAACACACCGACGAGGCATGATGTCTCCAAGGTTCCAAAAAATTGTCGAAAAAACGGAAAATAACAGAACTGAGACCCGGTGTTTGTAATGTGTTGAAAATGAAAATGGCGGCGATAAACAGAAAGGCGTTTAATTCACCAAAATTCACCCATTTAGAGTTCGGAAATCGGTTAAAAAAATATATGGTCTTTTTTCTGCACCATCAAGGTATATATTGACGCTTACGTAGGTCTGCTGATAATGTTCCCCTTTAAAGGCCTACTGAAATGAGATTTTCTTATTTAAACGGGGATAGCAGGTCCATTCTATGTGTCATACTTGATCATTTCGCGATATTGCCATATTTTTGCTGATAAATTTAGTAGAGAACATCCAGGATAAAGTTCGCAACTTTTGGTCGCTAGTAAAAAAGCCTTGCCTGTACCGGAAGTAGCAGACGATGTGCGCGTGACGTCACGGGTTGTGGAGCTCCTCACATCTGAACATTGTTTACGATCATGGCCACCAGCAGCGAGAGTGATCCGGACCGAGAAAGCGACGATTTCCCCATTAATTTGAGCGAGGATGAAAGATTTGTGGATGAGGAAAGTGAAAGTGAAGGACTAGAAAAAAATAAAAATTAAATTAAAAAAACACTAGACGGCAGAGCGATTCAGATGTTATTAGTGAAGTGTATTATATTTATATAGCGCTTTTTTCCTTATGTGACTCAAAGCGCTTTACATAGTGAAACCCAATATCTAAGTTATAATTAAACCAGTGTGGGTGGCACTGGGAGCAGGTGGGTAAAGTGTCTTGCCCAAGGACACAACGGCATTGACTAGGAAGGTGGAAGCGGGGATCGAACCTGCAACCCTCAAGTTGCTGGCACTTCCGCTCTACCGCCCTATATGTTATTAGACAAATTTACAAGGATAATTCTGGAATATTATTAGACAAATTTACTAGGATAATTCTGGAATATGGCCCTGCGATGAGGTGGCGACTTGTCCAGGGTGTACCCCGCCTTCCGCCCGATTGAAGCTGAGATAGGCGCCAGCGCCCCCCGTGACCCCAGAAGGGAATAAGCGGTAGAAAATGGATGGATGGATGGAATTCTGGAATATCACGTATCTGTTTATTGTGTTTTAGTGAGATTATACAACCTGAAGGTCGGAAGGGTGAACGCCAGTGTCTCCGAGGGAAGCCACGTTTCTCGACGAGGCGAAGGCAGCCGGTCGGCCCGGGCTGACATTTATTTTTTTTCCCCCTCCTTCACGGTGGAAACATCCGACGGTCGGGGGCGAGAGGCAAGAAAGTCGCAGCTGCCTATTTGACAGGTGCAGTAGGAACAACGCAAGCTCTCCGCTCATGTCCACGGTAAGAGCCGACTTATTACCACCATTTTCTCACCAAAACCTGCCGGTTGACATGTGGTAGGGAACTATGTTCGCTTGACCGCTCTGTTCCATAGTAAAGCTTCACCGTCATCTTTCGGGAATGTAAACAAGGAAACACCGCTTCCCACCTACAGCTTTCTTCTTTGACGTCTCCATTATTAATTGAACAAATTGCAAAAGATTCAGCAACACGGATGAATGCGATGAAAAGACACAACTTATAGCTGTGAACGGTGCTGGACCAAAATGTCTTCTACATCAGACCGCGATGTTTTAGCATGATACTTCCGCGCGAAATTTAAAATTGCAATTTAGTAAACTAAACCGGCCGTATTGGCATTTGTTGCAATGTTAATATTTCATCATTGATATATAAACTGCGTGGTCGGTAGTAGTTGGTTTCAGTAGGCCTTTAAACGACCATTGCGGGTGTGTTTGTGGACAAGGATTCAGTTAGGTGGGATTTACCCTGGATAACCTTAGTGTAGGAGAGGTCTCAGAGTCAGAAAACGATCTATAAATGGATCTAAAAGTTCTCATAATTCCAGTACAGTAAAACCTTGATTTACAAACCACTTAATGTACGAACTTTGCTACGGACCGAATAATAATAATATTTTCTCTTACCACAGTCATTTTGTGCCCCACAAGTAGGAGTATCAACAAAAAAAAACAATTTGGGAAATAATTTGCAATTCTTATTTGAAACGACACTTAATCGATTAAAAATACATCAAAAAACAATTACTTGAATTATGAATACTTTTTAAACAGACTGTAATACTAGTATATTACTAGGCTTTTTTCCCTTGGAATGAATATCATTGAAAGGACAGTAAAATATGACTTTGGTGTAATTGCGCCCCATAACCACAAGATGGAGCCAGAAAACCATGAGCTTATTTCTCAGAGCTTTGATGATGAAATGCAATGCAAATGGTGTTGAGGAGTTATAAATAAAACGGCAGACATATATAAAATACTCGCCTGGACTCTAGAGTCCTGCATACTTTTCCTCTCATTCTAGCTCTGTAAGCACTTTAAAAAATAATCGTTTTTGTTTACTAGTCTCCTGCATCAACATCATTAATTATTGACGAATTCAAGGCTGTAATTACCCAACCTAAAATATTTCACTCTGCAACTTTTTTTTTAGGAATATTGCACGTTTTGCAATTTTATATTCATAAAAAAAAAAAAAGAAACTGTTCTTTCTGGCAGAAAGGCTATAAAACACAGCCAAATCTGGCCTGCCACATTATTTTATCTGGCCCGAGAAAGGCTGGAAATAATATGCATTATTAAAATGCTTAATCTTTTCTTATTAAATATATTTATTTCTCCTCATACATTAAAACTCATGTACTGCATGCAATTGCATGTCTTTTAAAATTCAATATTATCAAAATATTATATTATCATGTATTCAGCCCTGCGATGAGGAGGCGACTTGTCCAGGGTGTACACCGCCTTCCGCCCGATTGTAGCCGAGATAGGCCGCCAGCGCCCCCCGCGACCCCGAAAGGGAAGAAGCGGTAGAAAATGGATGGATGGATCATGTATTCCAGAAATATTTTTTGTTAAAAGATAAATACTGTCCTTAAATATCTGCTTGACTTGTGGTTTCAAAACAAATTATCAATCAAATTGTACCCGCCGCCTTCCGCCTGAATGCAGCTGAGATAGGCTCCAGCACCCCCCGCCACCCAAAAAGGGACAAGCGGTAAAAAATGGATGGATTGTAGACTGTAAAATTGACAGTAGATTTTACGGTTACATTCCACCGACATAGTTTTTTTTTTACAGTAAATCAACTTTATTAAATTTTTTTGCCCATATACAGTAAGACACTAAAACATTCAAATTAAAAAAAACAATTTAAACAACATGATTTTACGGTAAAAAAAACTAGCAGTTGTGTTGGATGAATTTTACCACTAAAACAGTGCTATTGCTTTTCCATTCCATTTATTCAATTTTTTTATATACTGCAGAAAATAACACTGATTTTACTGTAAAATTCTGGTGACTCAGCTGACAGTTTGAAAAAGAAAAATTTAGATTTTTTTGCAGCTTTTCTAATATAAATATATGGTTAATGTATTATATGTGTACATGTATATTCATACATTACTCATTGTCAAATGTGGCACTCTAAAGGCACCCATAACTGCGATGTGGCCCTCAATGAAAAGGAGGTGGCACCCCTGTCCTAAACAACACTTTGTATCAACAGATCTGAAGTTGTGGTTGACATATAAGGCTTGGGTGTCAAACTCTGGCCCGTGGGCCAAATTTGGCCCGCCGTATGATTTAATTGGCCCTTGAGGTAATATCAAATTAAGATTAGAGCTGGCCCGCCGGTATTATACATGGGCTATGCCGCTGTAACAATGCATTTGCCAACCCTCCTGAATTTCACTGCCCCTCCCGTAAATCTCCCGGGGCAACAATTCTTCCGAATTTCTCCCGATTTCCACTCGGA
The DNA here is from genome assembly GCF_033978795.1 of Nerophis ophidion. Taxonomy (NCBI): domain Eukaryota; kingdom Metazoa; phylum Chordata; class Actinopteri; order Syngnathiformes; family Syngnathidae; genus Nerophis; species Nerophis ophidion. The sequence continues at coordinate 5,643,453 of NC_084635.1, forward strand.
CAACAATATTGGGGGGCGTGCCTCGAAGGCAACTGCCTCTAGCGTCCTCTACAACCTGTTGTCACGTCCGCTTTTCCGCCATAGAAACAATGTGCTGGCCCAGTCACATAATATATGCGGCTTTAACACACGACAATGAATGCCAGGCATACTTGGTCAACAGCCATACAGGTCACACTGGGTTGGCCGTATAAACGACTTTAACACTGTTACAAATATGCGCCACACCAAACAAGAATGACAAACACATTTCGGGAGAACATCTGCACCGTAACACACGTAATACCCAGAACCCCTTGCAGCACTAACTCTTCCGGGATGCTATGATATGCACCCCCGCTACCACCAAACCTGCCCCCCACCTCCAATTTTTATTTACATTTTATTTGATATGTCATTGATATTTTTAAATCATTATTGATAGGTTGATTGGAAACACTAAATTGGCTCTAGTGTGCATGTTGTCTCTCTATCTGTGTTGGCCCTGTGATGAGGTGGCGACTTGTCCAGGGTGTACGTTGCCTTCCGCCCGAATGCAGCTGAGATAGGCTGCAGCGACCCCAGAAGGGACAAGCGGTTGAAAATGGATGGCTGGATGGATGATTTGAAACTCGACTTTGCATGTCACTATAAAGTTATATAAGCCTTGCTTGTTCAATATTCAATGCAAAACTTGTTTGGGTCCCTATTAAAAGGTTAATTTATTCAATCTTGGCCCGCGGCTTTGTTCCATTTTAAATGTTGGCCCACTCTGTATTTGAGTTTGACACCCTTGTACTAGAGGCTCCCTTTTGGACCCTGAGAGTAAGTGTGTACAGGTTGTATCCACCTGACGTCAGGTCCGGCTCATTAAATGAGGGGGAAGTTGGGGTAGGGGGTAGCGGGGGGTGTATAGAGTAGCGTCCCGGAAGAGGTAGTGCTGCAAAGGATCCGGGTATTTGTTCTGTTGTGTTACAGTGCAGATGTTCTCCCGAAATATGTGTGTCATTCTTGTTTGGTGTGAGTTCACAGTGTGGTGCATATTTGTAACAGTGTTAAAGTTGTTTATACGGCCACCCTCAGTATGACCTGCATGGCTGTTGACCAAGTATGCCTTGCATTCGCTTGTGTGCGTGAAAAGCCGTAGATATTATGTTACTGGGAAGGCAGGCAAAGGCAGTGACTTTAAGGTTTTTTGGCGCTCTGTACTTCTCTCTATGTCTGTTTTAAAAAGTCATACATTTTACTTTTTTGGAGTTTATACCAAAAAGTTCTATTTTGGTTTCATCTGACCACATGACATTCTCCCAATCCTCTGCTGTATCATCCATGTATCCATTTTGGTATAAACACAACTCGTCGTGTTTGAAGGAAGAAGAATACTGAGTTGCATCCCAAGAACACCATACCTACTGTGAAGCATGGGGGTGGAAACATCATGCTTTGGGGCTGTTTTTCTGCTAAGGGGACAGGACGATTGATCCGTGTTAAGGAAAGAATGAATGGGGCCATGTATCGTGAGATTTTGAGCCAAAACCTCCTTCCATCAGTGAGAGCTTTGAATGGTTGACCAAATACTTATTTTCCACCATCATTTACAAATAACTTCTTTAACATTTTTGGATGTTTTTTTCACATTCTGTCTCTCACAGTTGAAGTGTACCTATGATGAAAATGACAGACCTCTGTCATCATTTGAAGTGGGAGAACTTGCACAATCGCTGGCTGACTAAATACTTTTTTGCCCCACTGTATATGAAAAAAGACGGAAAAATAGACCAGTGCGCTATGGTCCGTAAAATTAGGTATATGGGCCTCATCGGAAGCGCCTAATAAATCACCGTGGACGTAAGAATAGGACAAAAATAGAAGAAAGTCCTTTTCCTGCTATTTAGGCCAGGCAGAACCTTCCACTAGGGGGTGCTGTTCTTCTGCTCTATTGACTGCCCCCTGAGGGGGAGACTGTGTCCCATTAAAGGGCCGCCGCCTTATGAAAGAGACATCCCTGTAGTATCTCCAGGCACATGTACTTCATGTACACCCAGATCAAGTTCACACACCCCCTCATCTAGTCCGACCCCCCACCTCAGGGTCCACAGGTGTGCAGGCTGGTAGGGGGATTAAACTGCCACACCCCGCCCACTGTCCGGCTCCAGGAATTTGGCGCGCATCCAGCTCGCGAACACACGCACGCACACACACACACACACACACACACACACACACACACACACACACACACACACACACACACACACACACACACACACACACACACACACACACACACACACACACACACACACACACACACACACACACACTTTCTTGTATTTGTGACCTTCTTGAGACCTCCGAATAATGCCTACCTCTTTAGGACCACCCCTTCTAGATATATAAAGCTTTGTATTCACAACATTAATAATATATACATACTCTGCAAATATAAAAAAGTTTGTTGTGAAAAATGAGCTGGCATTTCACAAGAAAAACATTGAATTTTGGCAGTATTATAGTAAAAGTTAATTTTACTCAACACAAGTCAAAACTTTACAAGAAAAGCTTAAAATGTTGGCAATTTTATGAAAAGAGTCCTAATTGTTCCCGAAAAAAAGTCACAAATTTACCAGACAACTTTGAAATATTGGCAATAATATAATGATTGTAATTTTACTTGGCAAGTCTTAATTTTACTCAAAAAGTTTCACAATTTTACAAGAAAATTTTACACAAAAATAGGCATTATTGTGATGAAACTCAGAATTTTACATGACAAAATGTCGCTATTTTGCATGAAAAAGCAAGCATTTTACATAAAAAAGTAATAATTTTATGAGAAAATATTGCAATATTACAGAAAAAAAATATGCGAAATTGTTCCATTGCATAAGAAAGAAGTCAACAAATTGTGAGAAAAGAGCACTTTTAGTAAAAAAAATAAATAAATAAAAATACTTATTTTTGTAATTGGTTTTTAATATTTATTATTTACTTCAAGCTATAACAGTATGTCTCTATATTAATATATATTTTATTTTTTTGAATTAATTTTGGCCAAAGGGGGCGTATTTCAATGTCTTACACACACTTGTTATTACATATGTTGGCCAGACGGGGAGCACTTAAAAGTTTTTTACACACGCTTGTTATTTCATAAGTTGACCAGGGGGAGCCCTTTTAAAACCGACACAGTCAATTTGAAAATCCTTCCTTTTTGGGACCACCCTCATTTTTAATGAGTCCTAATTGTACTCGAAAAAAGTCACAATTTACAAGAGAACTTTGAAATATTGGCATTATTATAATAATTGGAATTTTACTAGACAAGTCATAATTTTAGTCCAAAAATTTCACCATTTTACAGGAAAATTGTACACAAAAATTGGCAATATTGTGATAAAACTCAGAATTTAAATGACAAAATGTCGGCATTTTGCATCCTTATTTTATAAGAAAGAAGTTGACACATTTAAAAAAAGACTGCTTTTTAATCTCATTATTTACTTCAAGTTTTTATAGTATGTCTCTATATTAATATATATTTTATTTTCTAAATTAATTTTGGCCAAAGGGGGCGCATTTCAATTTCTTACACGCTTGTTATTACATGTGAAAAATTAGTTGGAATTTCACAAGAAAAACTTGGCAGCATTATAGTAAAAGTCGTAATTTTACTCAACGCAAGTCAAAATTTTACAAGAAAAGCTTAAAATGTTGGCAATTTTATGAAAAGAGTCCTAATTGTACTCGACAAGTCACAAATTTACAAGAGAACTTTGAAATATTGGCAATAATATAATGATTGGAATTTTACTTGACAAGTCTTAATTTTACTCAAAAAGTTTCACAATTTTACAAGAAAATTTTACACAAAAATTGGCATTATTGTGATGAAACTCAGAATTTTACATGACAAAATGTCGCTATTTTGCATGAAAAAGTAAGCATTTTACATAAAAAAGTAATAATTTTATGAGAAAATATTGCAATATTACAGAAAAAAAATATGCGAAATTGTTCCAATTCATAAGAAAGAAGTCAACAATTGTGAGAAAAGAGCACTTTTAGTAAAAAAAATAAAATAAATAAAAATACTTATTTTTGTAATATTTATTATTTACTTCAAGTTATTACAGAATGTCTCTATATTAATATATATTTTATTTTTTAAATAAATTTTGGCCAAAGGAGGTGCATTTCAATGTCTTACACACACTTGTTATTACATATGTTGGCCAGACGGGGAGCACTTAAAGTATTTTACACACACTTGTTATTTCATAAGTTGACCAAGGGGGAGCCCTTTTAAAACCGACACACAGTCAATTTGAAAAATCCTTCCTTTTTGGGACCACCCTCATTTTTAATGAGTCCTAATTGTACTCGAAAAAAGTCACAATTTTACAAGAGAACTTTGAAATATTGGCATTATTATAATAATTGGAATTTTACTTGGCAAGTCATAATTTTAGTCCAAAAATTTCACCATTTTACAAGAAAATTGTACACAAAAATTGGCAATATTGTGATGAAACTCAGAATTTAAATGACAAAATGTCGGCATTTTGCATCCTTATTTTATAAGAAAGAAGTTGATACATTTTAAAAAAAAGACTGCTTTTAGTAAAAAAAAAAAGCATTTTTTAATTTTTTGTTTTTAAATGGTTTTTAATCTTCATTATTTACTTCAAGTTATTATAGTATGTCTCTATATTAATATATATTTTATTTTCTAAATTAATTTTGGCCAAAGGGGGCGCATTTCGATTTCTTACACACTTGTTATTACATATGTTGGCCAGAGGGGGAGCACTTCAAATTTTTACACACACTTGTTATTAAAGTAATAATTTTAACATGCTATTATTGCAATATTACAGAAACAGAAATAGTATGAGAACTTGTTCCCAGACACTTTTTTGTATTTGTGACCTTCTTGAGACCTCGGAATAATGCCTACCTTTTTAGGACCACCCCTTCTAGATATATAAAGCTTTGTATTCACAACATTAATAATATATACATACTCTGCAAATATAAAAAGGTTTGTTGTGAAAAATGAGCTGGAATTTCACAAAAAAAACTTTGAATTTTGGCAGTATTATAGTAAAACTTAATTTTACTCAACAAGTCACAATTTTACACGAAAAGCTTAAAAATGTTGGCAATTTTAGGAAAAGAGTCCTAATATTACTCGACAAAAGTCACAAATTTACAAGAGAACTTTGAAATTTTGGCATTATTATAATAATTGGAATTTTACTTGGCAAGTCATAATTTTAGTCCAAAAATTTCACCATTTTACAAGAAAATTGTACACAAAAATTGGCAATATTGTGATGAAACTCAGAATTTTATGTGACAAAATGTTGGCATTTTGCATTAAAAAGTGAACATAATACATAAAAAAGTCATAATTTTATGACAAAATATTCCAATATTACAGAAACAAAGAATATGAGAAATTGTTCCTAATTTCATTAGAAAGAAGTTGACACATTTAAAAAAAAAAAAGACTGCTTTTAGTAAAAAAAAAAAAAAAGTGTTTTGTTTGTAATTTTTAAAAAAATCTTTATTATTTACTTCAAGCTATAACAGTATGTCTCTATATTAATATATATTTTATTTTTTAAATTAATTTTGGCCAAAGGGGGCGCATTTCAATGTCTTACACCAACTTGTTATTTCATATGTTGGCCAGTCGGGAAGCACTTCAAATTTTTACACACACTTGTTATTTCATATGTTGACCAGAAGGGGAGCCCTTTTAAAACCGACACAGTCAATTTGAAAAGACCCTCCATTTTGGGACCACCCTCACTTTTAATAAATTTCACCACCGGGGGTGCAAATGAGACATTCTCTATTACATGCATTGATTTTGTCAGGCTTGCCACTGACTGTTTGTGTTTTAGTTTTTCCTGTGTGTGTGTGTTTAGTATTTCCTGTCCTTATTTCCTGTCAGCAATCTTATTTTGGTTCAGCTTCCTGCTTGTCTCCCTGTGTGCTGTTTTCCCTCACCTGGCCACACCTGGTGCCAATCAGCCCATTCCTATTTTACCTGCTTTGTTCCTCCAGTCAGGGCTGGATTACCGTCATGCCGATGTCGCCGTTGCTACCTGTCCTGTCGTATCTGGTCTTGTCTATGCAGCGTTGCGGTAAGCTATATTTCGTTAGATGTTTGTAGCTTACTGCCTTTTGTTCCCTGCTTCCGAGTTTGTTTTTATATTAACTGTACGACTTCTGCTTCCTGCTCGTTTCTTGATAGCTTCCATGCTAAGTTCCTTTTTGTTTTATAGCTCCCATGCTAGCTCCCTTAGTTTTTTATCCGCCTCGTGCGCGCTTTGTGTTAGTACCCTTTTATTTATTCTTGTTCTTTATTATTTAATTAAATAATTTTTTCCCGCAAAAAAACCTCCCTCTTTCTCTGCATCTTGGGGTTCGTCACCAAACTAACTCTGACAGGTTTTCCAGTATTGGGACCATGATTTATGTCCTAACCCAGGGGTAGGGAACCTATGGCTCTAGAGCCAGATGTGGCTCTTTTGATGACTACGTATGGCTCTCAGATAATTGTATTTATATAGCGCTTTTTCTCTAGTGACTCAAAGCGCTTTACAAAGTGACACCCAATATCTAAGTTACACTTAAACCAGTGTGGGTGTCACTGAGGGCAGGTGTGTAAAGTGTCTTGCTCAAGGACACAACGGCAGTGACTAGGATGGCGGAAGCGGGAATCGAACCTGGAACCCTCAGGTTGCTAGCACGGCCACTCTACCAACCGAGCTATGCCGAGTAACCGTGTAATACTCTTCCATATCAGTAGGTGGCAGTCGGTAGGTAATTGCTTTGTAGATGTGGGAAACAGCGGGAGGCAGAGTGCAGGTAAAAAATGTGTCTAATGCTTAAACCAGGGGTAGGGAACCTATGGAGTCATCTGGCTCTCAGATAAATCTTAGCTGACATTGCTTAACACGATAAGTAATGAATAATTCCGCTGGTAATCACAGTTTCAAAAATAACGTTCAAATTATAAAACATTCTCATGCAATTTAATCCAACCATCCGTTTTCTACCGCACCTGTTCAAGATGTCGCATTAATGGTAAGAAGTATTATAGGTTAACTTTTATAATAACAATGTTGGGCGGTTTAGCTCGGTTGGTAGAGCGGCCGTGCCAGCAACTTGAGGGTTCCAGGTTCGATTTCCCGCTTGTGCCATCCTAGTTACTGTCGTTGTGTCCTTGGGCAAGACACTTTACCCACCTGCTCCCAGTGCCACCCACACTGGTTTAAATGCAACTTAGATATTGGGTCTCACTATGTAAAGCGCTTTGAGTCACTAGAGAAAAAGCGCTATATAAATATAATTCACTTCACTAATAACATCTGAATCGCTCTGCCGTCTAGTTTTTTTTTAATTAAATTTTTATTTTTTTCTCGTCCTTCACTCTCACTTTCCTCATCCACAAATCACTTCACAATTCACAAAAAGAATAAGACACTTATTATACTCTACAAATGTTGGTCATACTTGAAAATGCTTCGAATTTAGTTGTCTTCATCCATCCATCCATCCATTTTCTACCGCTTATTCCCTTTCGGGGTCGCGGGGGACGCTGGCGCCTATCTCAGCTACAATCGGGCGGAAGGCGGGGTACACCCTGGACAAGTCGCCACCTCATCGCAGGGCCAACACAGACAGACGGACAACATTCACACTCACATTCACACACTAGGGACAATCCTGGGTCCAGAGTCGAGACCCAGGATGGAACGCTTGCCTGTATCGGTTGGGGACATCTCTACGCTGCTGATCCGCCTCCGCTTGAGATGGTTTCCTGTGGACGGGACTCTCGCTGCTGTCTTGGATACGCTTTGAACTGAACTCTCGCGGCTGTGTTGGAGCCACTATGGATTGAACTTTCACAGTATCATGTTAGACCCGCTCGACATCCATTGCTTTCGGTCCCCTAGAGGGGGGGGGGTTGCCCACATTTGAGGTCCTCTCCAAGGTTTCTCATAGTCAGCATTGTCACTGGCGTCCCACTGGATGTGAATTCTCCCTGCCCACTGGGTGTGAGTTTTCCTTGCCCTTTTGTGGGTTCTTCCGAGGATGTTGTAGTCGTAATGATTTGTGCAGTCCTTTGAGACATTTGTGATTTGGGGCTATATAAATAAACATTGATTGATTGATTGATTGATTTACTGTTGTCTTCAGTGTTGAAAAATGTTATATGGCTCTTACGGAAATACATTGTGAAATATTTGGCTTTCATGGCTCTCTAGGTGGCGACTTGTCCAGGGTGTACCCTGCCTTCCGCCCGATTGTAAGTGAGATAGGCGCCAGCGCCCCTCCGCGACCCCGAAAGGGAATAAGCGGTAGAAAATGGATGGATGGATGGGCTCTCTCGGCCAAAAAGGTTCCCGACCCCTGTCCGAACTTGTTCACCGGTCCTCATATGGAAGGTACTTTTCCTACTGGATGTCTCAAAAAGGGTAGGAATTCAAGAACACACACACACACACACACACACACACACACACACACACACACACACACACACACACACACACACACATACACAGGACTATAGGTGTAGGGAGGTAGACACTCATTAACATTCCTGGGCACAGCAACCCGGGGAGCAGAAATGTGCACACAGACAAACACACGTCCCGTTTGTCCTGTGTGTTGTCTGAGCAAACAGAGGCTGAGGAGAAGGGACGGGGCCAATTACAGCCTTTTATTCGGAGAGCACACATCATTAAGGAGTGCTCACAAGGACAATGGCGCGCGCACGCACACACAAACGCACAGACCCCCCTGACACTTGCCCTTGAGCAATCGGAACTGTCGCCCATGTGCTTTAGGCCCCACCTAACCTCAGCCGTGTCCACACCCACAACGGTCCTTTAAAGGCCTACTGAAAGCCACTACTAGCGACCACGCAGTCTGATAGTTTATATATCAATGATGAAATATTAACATTGCAACACATGCCAATACGGCCTTTTTAGTTTATTAAATTGCAATTTTAAATTTCCCGCGGAGTTTCTTACGTGTGTGTGACATCACCGGTTGTAGCCGACATATTATCCCAGCACCACTCACGGCTAAAAGTCGTCTCTTTCCATCGCATAATTACACAGTAATTTGGACATCTGTGTTGCTGAATCTTTTGCAATTTGTTCAATTAATAATGGAGACGTCAAAGAAGAATGCTGTTATAAATGATAAATGGGTTGTACTTGTATAGCGCTTTTCTACCTTCAAGGTACTCAAAGCGCTTTGACACTACTTCCACATTTACCCATTCACACACACATTCACACACTGATGGAGGGAGCTGCCATGCAAGGCGCCAACCAGCACCCATCAGGAGCAAGGGTGAAGTGTCTTGCTCGGGACACAACGGACGTGACAAGGTTGGTACTAGGTGGGATTTGAACCAGGGACCCTCGGGTTGCGCACGGCCACTCTTCCACTGCGCCACGCCGGTGGAAAGCGCTGGATCGCAGCTGCCTTTAGCAAACGAAACACAGCCGGTGTTTCTTTGTTGCCAAGCTTTAACACAGAGCGGTCAGGCGGACATGTTTCTCTACGTCAACCAGCAAGTTTTTGGATGGGAAAATTGCGATATTAATTCGGCTCTAACCGGAGACTTGAGTGGATTACGCGACCTCATCCTGCAGCTCAAAAAGGCAGCTGTGATCTTGGCTCCTCGGCTTCTCTCGGAGACACTGGCGTTCACCGCAGCCATCCGACTTTCAGGTATGACTTTGCAATCTCAATAAAATACTATTAACACAATAAGCAGATAAGAGATATTCCAGAATTATCCTAGTAAACGTGTCTAATTACACCTGAAAGTCTCCCACTGCCGCTGCCTTTTCTCTTTTTTCTTTCTTTTTTTTTAATTAGTGCTTCACTCTAACTTTCCTCATCCACAAATCTTTCATCCTCGCTCAAAATAATGGGGAAATTGTTGCTTTCTCATTCCGAATTGCTCTTACTGCTGGTGGCTCACATTCTAAACAATGTGAGGATGTGAGTTTTTGGATGGGGAAAATTGCGATATTAGGTCAGTTCTTACCGGAGACTTAAGTGGATTACGCAACTTCCTCCTGCAGCTGTCAAAAAGGCAGCTGTGATCTTAGACTTAGACAAACTTTAATGATCCACAAGGGAAATTGTTCAACACAGTAGCTTAGTTACAATGATGGAAAGTGTAAGGATGGAAAGGACAATGCAGGTATAAATAGACTAGATATAGCAATGTAATATATATATATATAATATATACAATATATACTTATGTGTACAGTATACAATATATACTGATATAATATATACCAAATGCTATGTACACTATCAGTATATTTGGCAGGCCCAGCATAAAAAGAGAGTAAGTCCAGCAGAAAATAGAATATAAACATTAACAACAAAGAGAAGTAGCTGACATAGAAAGTGTCAGGTAATAGGCGGATATTATCTATTGCTGTATGGGGAGTGATTATACAGCTGGATCTTGGCTCCTCCATTGGCTTCTCTGAGAGACACTGGCGTTCACCGCAGCCATCCTACTTTCCAGGTATGTCTTTACAATCTCACTATTCAAACAATAAGCAGATAAGGGATCTTCCAGAATTATCCTAGTAAACGTGTCTAATCACACTGCCGCCGCCTGGAGCGGTCACCTTTTCTTTTTTCTTTTTTCTTTTTTAGTGCCTAACTCTAACTTTCCTCATCCGAGAATCCTTTATCCTCGCTCAAATTGAAGTGAAGTGAATTATATTCATATAGCACTTTTCTCTAGTGACTGAAAGCGCTTTACATAGTGAAACCCAATATCTAAGTTACATTTAAACCAGTGTGGGTGGCACTGGGAGCAGGTGGGTAAAGTGTCTTGCCCAAGGACACAACGGCAGTGACCTAGAGGGGGGGAGGGGGTTGCCCACATCTGAGGTCCTCTCCAAGGTTTCTCATAGTCAGCATTGTCACTGGCGTCCCACTGGGTGTGAGTTTTCCTTGCCCTTTTGTGGGTTCTTCCGAGGATGTCGTAGTCGTAATGATTTGTGCAGTCCTTTGAGACATTTGTGATTTGGGGCTATATAAATAAACATTGATTGATTGATTGATTGATTGACTAGGATGGCGGAAGTGGGAATCGAACCTGCAACCCTCAAGTTGCTGGCACGGCTACTCTACCAACCGAGCTATGCCGCCCCATTAATTAATGGGGAAAGTGTCGGTTTATCCGTCCGAATCGCTCTTGCTGCTGGTGGCCATGATTGTAAACAATGTTCAGATGTGAGGAGCCCTACAACCTGTGACATCACGCCCACATCGTCTGCTACTTCCGGTACAGGCAAGGCTTTTTTATTAGCGACCAAAAGTTGTGAACTTTATCGTCGATGTTCTCTACTAAATCCTTTTAGCAAAAATATGGCAATATTGCGAAATGATCAAGTATGACACACAGAATGGAGCTGCTTTCCCCGTTTAAATAAGAACATCTCATTTCAGTAGGCCTTTAAGACCCCCCTCACCCCCTCCCTCACGCGACTTAGTACGCATGCGCAGAAAATGCGCACGTCTTAGTCACCTCCCGGGTTGCTTTCTGTGCAAGTTCTTAAATGTAACTTATCTGAACAATATCCAGTGTTGTGGTATTTCAATCAACTGCAATCCAGTGAGCTATGGGGCCCAATTCTCGTGAATCACACCTGACCCAGCATACATGTCATTAAATCTTTACATCAATCAAACCAGGGATCTAGATATCTAGTCAGGACATTCCTCACTCTTTTGCTTTCACCTTCATTGTCCATTCGTTTTTGGTGACTTTATAATACTCTAGACCAGGGATCACCAACCTTTTTGAAACCACACTGCAAAAACTGAAATCTAAGTAAGATGAAATATCTCAAATAAGGGTGATAGTTGCTTATTTTATGTCTGATAAGATAATTCTTCTCATTAAGCAGATTTTATGTTGGAGTGTTTTGCTTCATAACTTTTATTGACAGAATTTCTAGGCGCAGTCAAGGCGTTGAGGGGTTCCGGTTTGGTGACCGCAGGATTAGGTCTCTGCTTTTTGCAGATGATGTGGTCCTGATGGCTTCATCTGACCGGGATCTTCAGCTCTCACTGGATCGGTTTGCAGCCGAGTGTGAAGCGACCGGAATGAGAATCAGCACCTCCAAGTCCGAGTCCATGGTTCTCGCCCGGAAAAGGGTGGAATGCCATCTCCGGGTTGGGGGGGAGACCCTGCTCCAAGTGGAGGAGTTCAAGTACCTAGGAGTCTTGTTCACGAGTGGGGGAAGAGTGGATTGTGAGATCGACAGGCGGATCGGTGCGGCGTCTTCAGTAATGCGGACGTTGTATCGATCCGTTGTGGTGAAGAAGGAGCTGAGCCGGAAGGCAAAGCTCTCAATTTACCGGTCGATCTACGTTCCCATCCTCACCTATGGTCATGAGCTTTGGGTCATGACCGAAAGGATAAGATCACGGGTACAAGCGGCCGGGCTCTCCCTTAGAGATAGGGTGAGAAGCTCTGCCATCCGGGAGGAACTCAAAGTAGAGCCGCTGCTCCTCCACATCGAGAGGAGCCAGATGAGGTGGTTCGGGCATCTGGTCAGGATGCCACCCGAACGCCTCCCTAGGGAGGTGTTTAGGGCACGTCCAACCGGTAGGAGGCCACGGGGAAGACCCAGGACACGTTGGGAAGACTATGTCTCCCGGCTGGCCTGGGAACGCCTCGGGATCCCCCGGGAAGAGCTAGACGAAGTGGCTGGGGAGAGGGAAGTCTGGGCTTCCCTGCTTAGGCTGTTGCCCACGCGACCCGACCTCGGATAAGCGGAAGATGATGGATGGATGGATGGATGTTTTGCTTGTTTTAAGGGTTTAGGTCCTAAATGATCTGAGTAAGATATTACAGCTTGTTGCTGAGATTTTATGACCTATATCATTATATATCATTATCATGCGTTTGTTACGTCTCGCCTCGATTACTGTAACGTATTATTTTCGGGTCTCCCCATGTCTAGCATTAAAAGTTTACAGTTGGTACAAAATGCGGCTGCTAGACTTTTGACAAGAACAAGAAAGTTTGATCACATTACGCCTGTACTGGCTCACCTGCACTGGCTTCCTGTGCACTTAAGATGTGACTTTAAGGTTTTACTACTTACGTATAAAATACTACACGGTCTAGCTCCATCCTATCTTGCCGATTGTATTGTACCATATGTCCCGGCAAGAAATCTGCGTTCAAAGGACTCCGGCTTATTATTGATTTTCCAGAGCCCAAAAAAAGTCTGCGGGCTATTTCTGTTCGGGCTCCAGTACTCTGGAATGCCCTCCCGGTAACAGTTCGAGATGCTACCTCAGTAGAAGCATTTAAGTCTCACCTTAAAACTCATTTGTATACTCTAGCCTTTAAATAGACTCCCTTTTTAGACCAGTTGATCTGCCGTTTCTTTTCTTTTTCTTCTATGTCCCACTCTCCCTTGTGGAGGGGGTCCGGTCCGATCCATGTACTGCTTGCCTGTGTATCGGCTGGGGACATCTCTGCGCTGCTTATCCGCCTCCGCTTGGGATGGTTTCCTGCTGGCTCCGCTGTGGACGGGACTCTCGCTGCTGTGTCTTGGATCCTCTTTGGACTGGACTCTCGCGACTGTGTTGTATCCATTGTGGATTGAACTTTCACAGTATCATGTTAGACCCGCTCGACATCCATTGCTTTCCTCCTCTCCAAGGTTCTCATAGTCATCATTGTCACCGACGTCCCACTGGGTGTGAGTTTTCCTTGCCCTTATGTGGGCCTACCGAGGATGTCGTAGTGGTTTGTGCAGCCCTTTGAGACACTAGTGATTTAGGGCTATATAAGTAAACATTGATTGATTGATTGATATTGAGTAAAACGTGCTTGAAACTAGAATGTCAACTCTATATCGGCCGATATATGCTTTGAAATGTGATATTGAAAATGATCGGTATCGGTTTAAAAAAGTCAAATCTATGACTTTTTAAAACGCCGCTGTAACATAGTGATACACGAACGTAGGGAGAAGTACAGAGCGCCAATAGACCTTAAATGCACTGCCATTGCGGGCCGGCCCAATCACATAATATCTACGGCATTTCCCACACATAAGTGAATGCAAGCATACTTGCTCAACAGCCATACAGGTCACACTGAGGGTGGCCGCATAAACAACTTTAACACTGCTACAAATATGCGCCACACTGTGAACCCGAACCAAACAAGAATCCATCCATCCATTCATTTTCTACCGCTTATTCCCTTTGGGGTGGCGGGGGGTGCTGGTGCCTATTTATAAGGGACGGCGTGGCGCATTGGGAGAATGGCCGCGCGCAACCCGAAGGTCCCTGGTTCAAATCCCACCTAGCACCAACCTCGTCACGTCCGTTGTGTCCTGAGCAAGACACTTCACCCTTGCTCCTGATGGGTGCTGGTTAGCGCCTTGCATGGCAGCTCCCTCCATCAGTGTGTGAATGTGTGTGTGAATAGGTAAATGTGGAAGTAGTCTCAAAGCGCTTTGAAAACCTTGAAGATAGAAAAGCGCTATACAAGTACAACCCATTTATCATTTATTTCAGCTACAATCGGGCGGAAGGCGGCGTATACCCTGGACAAGTCGCAGACCAAATCAAGAACGACAAACACATTTCGGGAGAACATCCGCACCGTAACAGAACAAATACCCAGAAACCCTTGCAGCACTAACTCCTCCAATATACACCCCCCGGCCCACTACTTTTTTTCTACCAAGAAAAGTGCACTTGTTATTAGTAAGAATATACTTATTTTAAGGTATTTTTGGGTTCATTGAGGTTAGCTAATTTTACCTTGTTTTTGGAAAGTCTTGACGAGCCAGATTTTCTTGTTCTATTGGCAGATAATTTTGCTTAGTTCAAGTTAAATACCCCTCATTTTTGTATTTTTTTTTCTTGTTTTTGAACATTGACTTTTTGTAGTGCAAGAGCTACTTCTTGGGTACTGATTCATGCGAAGGGCTACCAGTTTGATACACACTTAAATAAATTGCCAGAAAAGTTGCTCAATTTACCTTTAACTCTATGTTAATATTAATAATTAATGATATTTATCTTTGTGGAAACACTGATCATCTCAATAAATATATATTTTTGATGACATGTTTTAAATGTGTTAAAATCCAATCTGCACTTTGTTAGAATATATAACAAATTGGACCAAGCTATATTTCTAACAAAGACAAATCATTATTTCCTCTAGATTTTCCAGAACAAATATTTTTAAAATAAATTCAAAAGACTTTGAAATAAGATTTAAATTTGATTCTACAAATTTTCCAGATTTTCTGGAATAATTTTTTGGAATTTTAATCATAATAAGTTTGAAGAAATATTTCCCAAATATTTTTCGTCAAAAAAAACAGAAGCTAAAATGAAGAATAAAATTAAAATGTATTTATTATTCTTTACAATGAAAAAAATAAATTTACTTGAACATTGATTTAAATTGTCAGGAAAGAAGAGGAAGGAATTTAAAAGGTAAAAAGGTATATGTGTTTAAAAATCCTAAAATCATTTTTAAGGTTGTATTTTTTCTCTAAAATTGTCTTTCTGAAAGTTACAAGAAGCAAAGTAAAAAAATAAATGAATTTATTTAAACAAGTAAAGACCAAGTCTTTAAAATATTTTCTTGGATTTTCAAATTCTATTTGAGTTTTGTCTCTCTTAGAATTAAAAATGTAGAGCAAAACAAGACCTGCTTGCTAGTAAATAAATAAAATTTAAAAAATAGAGGCAGCTCACTGGTAAGTGCTGCTATTTGAGCTATTTTTAGAACAGGCCAGCGGGCGACTCATCTGGTCCTTACGGGCTACCTGGTGCCCGCGGGCACCGCGTTGGTGACCCCTGCTCTGGACCCAAACATTGAGTCCGCGACATTTATGTTGGACAATAACTGATACGGTCTGCTTTGCCAGTCCAAATGCATTCGCCGTTTTCCGTAGTCTTCCCTAGTCGGGCCAGGTAATACAAAGCACATGCTACCCTTTTTTATCACATCCACGGGAGCCCGCATTCTCGTTGTCTCTCCTTCAACAAAGTTTTTCTGTAAGAATCAGATCTGACCCTGACATTAGAATATTCCCTTATCAATTTTTAATGCAATCACACCTCCTGAATCGTAATCGAATCATGAGGAGCCCAAAGATTCCCACCTCTAGTCGTTAGCATTAGCTAATATGCTAGCCTTCTTTTTGTATTGTTCCAGTTTTGTAAATTCACCAAAACGTCACCGTGGAGTCATTGAGTATGTTCGGCTGATTGGAGAGCCAGCTTCCCCAGCTCGTGGGTCCATGGCGACGACTTCTGTTTTGTTCGATCAGCCGTTTTACTGCCATCTTGCAAACATCATTTGGGAACAAATAAGGTATGTAAACAAACATTATGTAATCTTTCTGTGAATAAATCTGCAGCTCATAGTTTGGTGCGGCTAATATATGTAGAACTATTTTTGTTCTAAAAATTAGTAAGTGCGTCTTAAATACTTGATTACTAAAATAATCAACAGCTGCAGCCATAAAAATGTGGTTATTTTCTATTTTTTAAGCACCGTTTTGGATAAGGTTCGGCACTGGCACCATTTTAAAAGGACGATTTTGGTACTAGAATCGGTTCAAATACAAACAATACAAGAGATGTCCGATAATGGCTTTTTTGCCAATATCCCGATATTGTCCTACTCTTAATTACCGATTCCGATATCAACCGATACCGATATATATAGTCGTGGAATTAACACATTATTATGCCTTATTTTGTTGTGATGCCCAGCTGGATGCATTAAACAATGTAACAAGGTTTTCCAAAATAAATCAACTCAAGTTATGGAAAAAAAATGCCAACATGATACTGCCATATTTATTATTGAAATCACAAAGTGTATTTTTTTGTTAAACATGCCTCAAAACAGCAGCTTGGAATTTGGGACATGCTCTCCCTGAGAGAGCATGAGGAGGTTGAGGTGAGGTCAGCGGGGGGTGTATACTGTAGCGTCCCGAAAGAGTTAGTGCTGCAAGGGCTTCTGGGTATTTGTTCTGTTGTGTTTATGTTGTGTTACGGTGCGGATGTTCTCCCGAAATGCGTTTGTTAAAGTTGCTTATACGGCCACCCTCAGTGTGACCTGTATGGCTGTTGACCAAGTATGCTTTGCATTCACTAGTGTGTGTGAAAAGCCGTAGATATTATGTGATTGGGCCGTGTTGGATTTGGTTGTCTTTTTATTTCCTAGTCAGATTTCAGAACAGCTAAAGTGTGAGCCTTGAATTTGGAATGTCGGGATGAAGCCATAACAATCTGTTATCTTAACTGTCCAAGGTAGGGAGGAGAAGAAGAGGGGCGGGTGAGAGTGAGTGAGGAGGGAGAAACTGCCATTTTTAGGATTAGATCAATTTGGACCGTGCCTTTGAAATGTTGTATCTAGATTGATCTCCCAAGGCGTTTTGGTTATAAAATATCAAAATGAGCAACCTCTGTCTCTGATTGATTTAAAACCAGCTTATGTGTCATAAAAGAACCTGGGGGCGTTGACCGAAGGAAGAACAGGTCCAAAACGCAACAGCCGGCACGCAAAAGCAGTGCCTTTAAGGTTTATTAACGCTTTGTACTTCTCCCTACGTCCGTGTACCACTCCGCACGGCGGCGTTTTAAAAAGTCATAAATTTCACTTTTTGAAACCGATAATTTCCGATATTGCATTTTAAAGCATTTATCGTCCGATAATATCGCAAGTCCGATATTATCGGCCATCTCTAAACAATTCCCATCCATACATTCCAGTGGGGTCTCTACAATATGTGAGCCATAATCTAAAAGGCAAAAAACGTGACACCTTACCTTGGTTGATGACAGCTTTGCGATTGCGCCCGTCCAGGTCGGCCCTTTCGATGACGTGGTGCTTGGCGTCGACCCAATACATGCGGTGGCCCGCGTAGTCTATGGTCAGGCCGTTGGGCCAGAACAAGTGCGTGTCTGCAATCACCCGCCGGTTAGAGCCGTCCATGTTGGCGTACTCAATGCGAGGTGTGTTGCCCCAGTCGGTCCAGTAGATCTTACTGAGGAAGAGGAAGCAGAATAGTAGACTGGATGACCATGAAGAAATGGTTGCAAAGCAGATGTTTGACCAATTTATACGGTGGGGCAAACAAGTATTTAGTCAGCCAGCGATTGTGCAAGTTCTCTCACTTAAAATGATGACAGAGGTCTGTAATTTTCATCATAGGTACTAGAGAGGTACTGATGGCTTCATCTGACCGGGATCTTCAGCTCTCGCTGGATCGTTTCGCAGCCGAGTGTGAAGCGACCGGAATGAGAATCAGCACCTCCAAGTCCGAGTCCATGGTTCTCGCCCGGAAAAGGGTGGAGTGCCATCTCCGGGTTGGGGAGGAGACCCTGCCCCAAGTGGAGGAGTTCAAGTACCTAGGAGTCTTGTTCACGAGTGAGGGAAGAGTGGATCGTGAGATCGACAGGCGGATCGGTGCGGCGTCTTCAGTAATGCGGACGTTGTACCGATCCGTTGTGGTGAAGAAGGAGCTGAGCCGGAAGGCAAAGCTCTCAATTTACCGGTCGATCTACGTTCCCATCCTCACCTATGGTCATGAGCTTTGGGTCATGACCGAAAGGATAAGATCACGGGTACAAGCGGCCCAAATGAGTTTGGGTCTCTCCCTTAGAGATAGGGTGAGAAGCTCTGCCATCCGAGAGGAACTCAAAGTAAAGCCGCTGCTCCTTCACATCGAGAGGAGCCAGATGAGGTGGTTCGGGCATCTGGTCAGGATGCCACCCGAACGCCTCCCTAGGGAGGTGTTTAGGGCACGTCCAACCGGTAGGAGGCCACGGGGAAGACCCAGGACACGTTGGGAAGACTATGTCTGCCAGCTGGCCTGGGAACGCCTCGGGATCCCCCGGGAAGAGCTAGACGAAGGGGCTGGGGAGAGGGAAGTCTGGGTTTCCCTGCTTAGGCTGTTGCCCCCGCGACCCGACCTCGGATAAGCGGAAGATGATGGATGGATGGATGGATGGTACTAGAGATGCGCGGATAGGCAATTCTATCATCCGCATCCGCATCACCAAAGTCGTCATCCACCCGCCGTCCACCCGAACCAACATTTTATCAGGACCGTACCCGCCCGCTGAAATACATCAGAGGTTGTCCGCCTTTACCACTCACAGAACTATTTAAACCTGTTTCACAGAGTAATGAAGACAATTGGAGCCGCTTACGTTCCCGCGACTATCCAATAGCGTTCATCCTGATGACAAGAATATGGGCGTGCTGTGAAGCCATTACCTTAGAGACCTTCACCAACATGTACGAACCGATTGTTGGTCCGGCAACATGTTGTGTGCAGCTTCCGCAATTACACGTTCAAGATTGAACGGCATACTGGGTGGAAGTGGATTATATTTATATAGCGCTTTTTCTCTAATGACTCAAAGCGCTTTACATAGTGAAACCCAATATCTAAGTTACATTTAAACCAGTGTGGGTGGCACTGGGAGCAGGTGGGTAAAGTGTCTTGCCCGAGGACACAACGGCAGTGACTAGGATGGCGGAAGTGGGAATCGAACCTGCAACCCCCAAGTTGCTGGCACGGCCACTCTACCAACCGAGCGATACCGTCCCACTGATGGTTGTGATATAAACAACTTTAACACTTACTAATATGCGCCACGCTGTGAAGCCACACAATACAAGATTGACAAACACATTTCGGGAGAACATCCTCACAGTAACACAACGTAAACACAACACAACAAATACCCATAATCCTTTGTATCCGTGACACACCCTGAATATATTTTACACCTCCGCGCCCCCATCCCCGCCCACCTTACCGACGCACGGGTAAGGTGGGCGGGACTTAGTTAGTTAGTTAGTTAATTATATTTATATAGCACTTTTCTCAAGTGACTCAAAGCGCTTTACATGGTGACACCCAATATCTAAGTTATATTTAAACCAGTGTGGGTGGCACTGGGAGCAGGTGGGTAAAGTGTCTTGCCCAAGGACACAACGGCAGTAACTAGGATGGCACAAGCGGGAATCGAACCTGCAACCCTCAAGTTGCTGGCACGGCCACTCTACCAACCGAGCTATGCCGCCCCCCTTAGCGCAAAGTCCTACTGTGTTTGGAGGAAAAAGAATACTGAGTTGCATCCCAAGAACACCATACCTACTGTGAAGCATGGGGGTGGAAACATCATGCTTTGGGGCTGTTTTTCTGCTAAGGGGACAGGACGATTGATCCGTGTTAAGGAAAGAATGAATGGGGCCATGTATCGTGAGATTTTGAGCCAAAACCTCCTTCCATCAGTGAGAGCTTTGAATGGTGGACCAAATACTTATTTTCCACCATCATTTACAAATAAATTCTTTAGAATTCCTGGATTTTTTTTGTCCACATTCTGTCTCTCACAGTTGAAGTGTACCTATGATGAAAATGACAGACCTCTGTCATCATTTTAAGTGGGAGAACTTGCACAATCGCTGGCTGACTAAATACTTTTTTGCCCCACTCTATACTGAACGTGTCTATCTTTTATCTTGCATGCTTTCCCTGTCAGGGAGTCTAAGCCACAGTTTCTTGTAGAAAGATCTTAGCTCCGCACAGATGCACGCCTGTGGGCAAAGCAGTGCTGCCAAACTCTAATCCCAGCTCTGGAACCGTGCTACAACTGGGACACATCCAGAGAGGATAGTGTGCAGATTGGAAAGCATCTGCTCCCAATCACTTAGCGTCTGCACGCCGGGCGCTCATACCCCTCTATCGGGTGCAGGGCGATGGCCCGGGGCTTCTCCATGTTCTGCCACAGTAGGACTTTGCGCTGGGTCCCGTCCAAGTTGGCCACCTCGATGCGGGAGGTCCCGGAATCGGTCCAGTACAGTTTGTCGTGGATCCAGTCGATGGCCAGCCCACCTGAGTGAGAGAGGAACATGTTCTGTTACATATACTGTCATTGTTATATACTGTATATAATATATAATAATATATCAGTATACATTGTGTACAGCAGGGGTCAGCAACCTTTATGAAACCAAGAGCTACTTCTTGGGTACTGATTAATGCGAAGGGCTACCAGTTTGATACACACTTAAAGTGCCAGAAAAAGCCAATTCACTCAAATTGCCTTTAATAAATAAATCTATATATATATAAAAAAAATGGGTATTTCTGTCTGTCATTCCGTCGTACATTTTTTTTCCTTTTACGGAAGGTGTTTTGTAGAGAATAAATGATGAAAAAAACACTTAATCGAAGGGTTTAAAGCAGTGGTCCACAATCACCGGGCCGAGGCCTGGGCGTAGCCCGATTGGTACCGAACCGCAGAATTTTTTTTTATAAATTTTTCTTAAAAAATTTTTTTTATTTTTATTTTTTATTTTTATTAAATCAATATAAAAAACACAATATACACTTACAATTAGTGCGCCAACCACAAAAACCTCCCTTTTTCATGACAAAAAACCCCCGTTTTCATGTCAAATAAAAAAAAAGAAAAAAGAAAAAAAAGGATCGGCCCCCCCGAAAACATACACTTAATGCCCGTAACCTACGATCCTTCAGGCGGTACTGCACAACAAACCGACATCAATGTGTAAAGGATATCACCACATGGGCTCAGGAACACTTCAGAAAACCACTGTCAGTAACAACAGTTTGTCGCTACATCTGTAAGTGCAAGTTAAAACTCCACTATGCAAAGCGAAAACCATTTATCAACAACACCCGGAAACGCCGCCGGCTTTACTGGACCCCAGCTCATTTAAGATGGACTGATGCGAAAAGGAAAAGAGTTCTGTGGTCTGATTAGTCCACATTTCAAATTGTTTTTGGAAACTGTGGACGTCGAGTCCTGCAGTTTAATAATGAATAGAACCATCCGGACTGTTATAGGCGCAAAGTTCAAAAGCCGGCATCTGTGATGGTATGGGGTTGCATTAGTGCCCAAGGTATGGGTAACTTACACATCTGTGAAGACACCATGAATGCTGAAAGGTACATACAGTTTTTGGAGCAACATATGTTGCCATTCAAGCGACGTCTTTTTCTTGGACGCCCCTGCTTATTTCAGCAAGACAATGCCAAGCCACAAACCCACGATGACTATCCAACTTGATGGAGCGTAAGAGAGGAATGGGCAAAACTGGCCAAAGATAGGTCTGCAAAGGTTGTGGCATCCTATTCAAAAAGACTTGAGGCAGTAATTGCTGCCAAAGGTGCATCAACAAAGTGGTATCGTATTATGGGCAGAGGTGGGTAGTAACGCGCTACATTTACTCCGTTACATCTACTTGAGTAACTTTTGGGATAAATTGTACTTCTAAGAGTAGTTTTTATGCAACATACTTTTACTTTTACTTGAGTATATTTAGAGAGAAGAAACGCTACTTTTACTCCGCTCCATTTATCTACATTCAGCTCGCTACTTTTTTTAATCGATCTATTAATGTTTGTTTTGATTAATGACAGAGCTTCAAAGTAGAATTTCACCAATCAAATGCAGTCACTGGTGACGTTGGACCAATCAAACAGAGCCAGGCGGTCACATGACCCGACTTAAACAAGTTGAAAAACTTATTGGGGTGTTACCATTTAGTGGTCAATTGTACGGAATATGTACTGTACTGTGCAATCTACTAATAAAAGTTTCAATCAATCAATCAAAAGTGCAAAGGAAAAAAGACACTTTTTATTTCAACCGTACTTCCCGTCAAAAGCCTAAAGACTGATCGCACAGTTCCTGTCTTCACAATAAAAGCGCCGCTCCATCGCGCCTGCGCTAACAAAATAAGAGTCTCCGAAAGCCAGCACAAACAAGCTAGCAAGCTACGGAGTTTGCCGCCAATGTATTTCTTGTGAAGTGTATAAAAACGAATATGGAAGCTGGACAAATAAGATGCCAAAAACCAACGACTTTCATGTGGTATTAGACGGGAAAGAGGAACTTTTTTTCTCCTCCATTTGAAAACGTGGACGTTATCAGCACTATACTGTCTGATTCCAATCAATGCAAGTCATCAGAATCAGGTAATACACCAACTTATATTCTTGTCTTCATGAAATATAGGAATCTATATGTTAAACATGCATGTATATTCATTAAAACACCTTTAACATGTCAACAAAAACGGCAAAATAAATAAATATAAATTATATACTGTATATATAAAGGTATATATATATATGATGTGTGTGTGTATGTATATATGAGGTAGATCACCTCAACTTGGTCATTTATTAAGTAATTGATTAACGTTGAAAAACTTATTGGGGTGTTACCATTTAGTGGTCAATTGTACGGAATATGTACTGTACTGTGCAATCTACTAATACAAGTTTCAATCAATCAATCAATCAATAAATCAATGAATGCCTACTGAGCCTATGGTGCTGTCAAGTTATTGTGCCTCAATTTGCCTTAATTTTTTTATTTTAATGTATTATTATTTAATATATATTATTGTTTTAGTTGCTTAAGAGATATTCCTGGCTCTGAATTTGCTCATTGCTATTTTTATGTTTTTGTGCATTATTTGTTGCCGTAATCATTAAACAAACAGGTTACTCATCAGTTACTCAGTACTTCAGTAGTTTTTTCACAACATACTTTTTACTTTTACTCAAGTAAATATTTGGATGACTACTCCTTACTTTTACTTGAGTAATACATCTCTAAAGTAACAGTACTCTTACTTGAGTACAATTTCTGGCTACTCTACCCACCTCTGATTATGGGGTATTGTGTGTAGAATTTTGTGGACAAAACACAATTTATTCCATTCTGAAATGAGGCTGTAACAAAACAAAATGGGGAAAAAAGTGAAGCACTGTGAATACTTTCCCCACCCGCGACCGTAAAAGGGACAAGCGGTAGGAAAAGGATGGATGGATGTTGCTTGTCCTAGAATGGAAGTCAGCATGAAAACCTCACTTTCAGTTTGTGCTTGCACATGCTCATTTTACGCTTGTGCTCATAAAAGTCAGGTTTCCATGCTGGAAGATTTCAGCACCAGCGAGAATCAATATTGTGGCGCCGTCTTTTTGCTCGCACGCTGGCTCTGTTTGCACTCGCTTTGGCTTTCTCTACACCAGTTTGACACCCTGGGGCGGGCAATCGAATAAACAGCCCAGTCCCTCCTTCTGATTGGTCACTTTAAACTCCGACTCTCTCCTTGTTGCAGCCAATCTGAAGAAAATCATCGTTTTTTACAAAGCATAAGCAAATATATTTTGTCATTTAATATCCATCTTTTACACTACAGCCTATTAAACGATGACATCACCATTCATTATGATGGCAAACTTTAAATTTGAAACAACTTAATGTCTTTAAAGGCCTACTGAAATGAGATGTTCTTATTTAAACGGGGACAGCAGGTCCATTCTATGTGTCATACTTGATCATTTCGTGATATTGCCATATTTTTGCTGAAAGCATTTAGTAGAGAACATCGATGATAAAGTTCGCAACTTTTGGTCGCTAATAAAAAAGCCTTTCCTGTACCGGAGGTAGCAGACGATGTGCGCGTGACGTCACGGGTTGTGGAGCTCCTCACATCCGCAATTAGCCTGCACACCTGTGGGATGTTCCAAATAAGTGTTTAATGAGCATTCCTCAACTTTATCAGTATTTATGGTAGGCCAAGTAAACTGACAGAGAGGGGTCAGCGGATGCTGAAGCGCATAGTGAGAAGACTTTCAGTACGCAGAGAGCTTCATGGAATGGGCTTCCATGGCCGAGCAGCTGCATCCAAGCCATTAATCACCAAGTCCAATGCAAAGTGTGGGATGCAGTGGTGTAAAGCACATGTATATAAAATGATGGAATTTTTGGGATGTTTTCTATATGCAGAATAGACTAAGCTGACTTTATATCACATTTATTTACTAGTTGGAATGTATACAAAAATAAAAACATGTTCTTGTCTTACATAAGGATTGTGAATGATGGCAGAATTGCAAAAAAAGAGTAGTTCCCCTTAAAGCACAAAAAGCGAAACAAGATGAGATGTTTTCATATAGTGTGCAATATCGCAAGAAATATTATATTCTCTAACTTTGTTGGTCGAAATCCAAATAAATACTTCAATATCAAATTGTACACTA
Source organism: Nerophis ophidion (assembly GCF_033978795.1). Taxonomy (NCBI): domain Eukaryota; kingdom Metazoa; phylum Chordata; class Actinopteri; order Syngnathiformes; family Syngnathidae; genus Nerophis; species Nerophis ophidion. The sequence goes on from NC_084635.1 coordinate 5,668,622, forward strand.
CAAAAATGACCGATATATTTATACCGTAAAATGTAGGGAGGTTTTTTTTTTTTTTTTTTTTTTTACAGCATATTGCTGAAAGTTGGAAAAAAAACAATGTTTGTTTTTTACAGTAAAATTCTGTCAACTGAGCTGTCAGTTTTTTTTTATTTTTTATTTTACTGTAAAATCCACGGTCGGTGATTTTATGATACCACATTTTATTATGCTAAAAAACTGGCATCTGAGTTGCCCAAACAAAATTACACAACGGTACTTTATTTCTATTCACAATAAAATGTAAATATAACGATAATCAATCAATCAATGTTTATTTATATAGCCCCAAATCACAAATGTCTCAAAGGACTGCACAAATCATTACGACTACAACATCCTCGGAAGAACCCACAAAAGGGCAAGGAAAACTCACACCCAGTGGACAGGGAGAATTCACATCCAGTGGGACGCCAGTGACAATGCTGACTATGAGAAACCTTGGAGAGGACCTCAGAAATGGGCAACCCCCCCCCCCCCTAGGGGACCGAAAGCAATGGATGTCGAGCGGGTCTAACATGATACTGTGAAAGTTCAATCCATAGTGGCTCCAACACAGCCGCGAGAGTTCATATTTTACAATAAAATATTTTACTGGCAATTAAGCTGCCAATTTTTTTGTTGTTAAAAAACTGGTAAAATCAACAATTTTTTTTTTACTCTTTACGTAAAAAAAAAAAAGAAAAATATTTTTATTCATATGCAAATTTGTTAATTATTTACTGTTATAAACGGCCCTCTAATGGCAGCCATGACTGTGGTGTGGACCTTAATGAAAACAAGTTTGACACCCCTGGTCTAATGGGACAGGCCAATTTTAAAGGGGAACATTATCAGCAGACCTATGTAAGCGTCAATATATACCTTGATGGTGCAGAAAAAAGACCATCTATTTTTTGAACCAATTTCGGAACTCTAAATGGGTGAATTTTGGCGAATTAAACGCCTTTCTGTTTATCGGTCTTGTATCCATGACGTCAGAATGTGACGTCACCGAGGTAACACACCCGCCATTTTTATTTTCACATTACAAACACCAAGTCTCAGCTCTGTTATTTTCCGTTTTTTCGACTATTTTTTGGAACCTTGGAGACATCATGCCTCGTCGGTGTGTTGTCGGAGGGTGTAACAACACTAACAGGGAGGGATTCAAGTTGCACCACTGGCAAGAAATCTGCCGCCAGACCCCCATTGAATGAGTGTGAGTGTCTTCACATTTGACCGGCGATGCTAAGACAGACATGGCACAGAGATGTATGGATAACCTGCAGATGCATTTGCAACCATTAAGTCAACGAAATCACAAAGGTGAGTTTTGTTGATGTTGTTGACTTACGTGCTAATCAGACATATTTGGTCGCAGCATGACTGCCAGCTAATCGATGCTAACATGCTACGCTAATCGATGCTAACATGCTATTTAGGCTAGCTGTATGTACATTTGAAACTAGATACCCACATTTAATGCGAAACAAACACTTACCAATCGACATATTTAAGTTGCTCCAGTGCCACAAGATGCAAAAGTCCTGATCGTTTGGTCCGCACATTTTACCGGCGATGCTAATAAGGCAGCCATGCTATGGGCCACTTCATTAGGTACACCCATGCTATGGCCGAATAGCGTCAATAGCTATTCGCTCAATAGCTTCAGTTTCTTCTTCAATTTCATTTTCGCTATCTGCCTCCATACTCCGACCATCTGTTTCAATACATGCGTAATCTGTTGAATCGCTTAAGCCGCTGAAATCCGAGTCTGAATCCGAGCTAATGTTGCTATATCTTGCTGTGGTAACCGCCATGTTGTTTGTATTGGCAGAACTGTGTGACATCACAGGGAAATGGACGGTCGCATTGCAAATAGCGAAAATCAAGAACTTTAAAGCTTTTTTCAGGGATATTCCGGGAGGTGTAACATTTTGAAAAAAAATTCAAAAAATAAAACAAGCCACTGGGAACTGATTTTTATTGTTTTTAAGCCTTTTGAAATTGTGATAATGTTCCCCTTTAAATATCAGCTTAATTTATGATTTCGAAGCAAGTTATCCATCAAATTGTGAAGTGAAGTGAAGTGAATTATATTTATATAGCGCTTTTCTCGAGTGACTCAAAGCGCTTTACATAATGAAACCCAATATCTAAGTTACATTTAAACCAGTGTGGGTGGCACTGGGAGCAGGTGGGTAAAGTGTCTTGCCCAAGGACACAACGGCAGTGACTAGGATGGCGGAAGCGGGAATCGAACCTGCAACCCTCAAGTTGCTGGCACGGCCACTCTACCAACCGAGCTATACCGCCCCACTCAGTTGTACAATAAAAACATGCCCAATATATTTTTACTGTAAGATTTAGGGAGTTTTTTCTAATTTTTTTTACAGTAAAATTCTGTCGACTGAGCGGTCAGTTTTTTTGTTTTTGTTTTTTTTTTACTGAGTTTTCTGAGTTGCCAAAATAAAATTACACAGCGGTACTGTATTCCATACATCCATCCATCTTCTTCCGCTTATCCGAGGTCGGGTCGCGGGGGCAACAGCCTAAGCAGGGAAACCCAGACTCCCCTTTCCCCAGCCACTGTATTCCCATTCACATTAATATGTTTGTTAAAATAATAATAATACAAAAACACCATATATTTTACAGTGCAATATTTTACTGGGAACAAGGCTGCCAGTTTTTCTTCTGTAAAAAACGGGTAAAATCGGCAGATTTTTTTTTACTGTTTACGTGAAATAAAAAAAGTAAAATATTTTAATTCGTATGCAAATTCGTAAATGATTTACTGTTACAAACGGCCCTCTAATGGCAGCCGTGAGTGCGGTGTGGCCCTCAATGAAAACAAGTTTGACACCCCTGGTCAAGTGGGACAAGCCAAAGTTAAAATGGAGAATATGCAGTCCTTTATAAATGAATTAATGTTTCTCTCCAGTGGATGGGGACCACTGATGTAGACCACAAAGAAGTATTTTAAATATAAATAAAAAATCATGACATGTGAAGGGAGAGTGTGATCAGCGCGCTTGCAGGAGCAAAGGTCACCGCCTCTATCGATGATGCTGGCGGCGAGACACAGCTGGCAGGTGATTAGATCGCACAGGTGGTACGTGGCAATCTAATCATCTGTTGTCTTTAACAGTGGAGGAGAGGAGTAGGAAAGACTGGAGAGAAAACGTCTACAAAAAATTGTTAATTGATGTACATTACACATTAAAACTGTGCTGAAACACCACGCCTGGCTCCTGTGACGCAATTAAACGTGGAACGCGTAGGAAACGACTTCCACGGACCCCTTCCATGCGCCTTTTGTATGAAATTAGACCTGACTAGGCCCGCTCATCGGCAGTGTACTCATCTTTATGCAGTACCTTGGCGGTAAAAGTTCCCTCGGATTGGCTCCGACCAGGAAACAGTAAATGTTTAAAGTGACCAGTCAGAAAGGAGGGCCGCCTATTCAATGCCCAACCCCCAGTGCCAAAAAGAATACCCGCCGCATAAGCGAGCAAAACTATTAAATGAATCAGTGTGGTTGTTTTGAAAGCATATTGTACTCACCTGGGCTCTCCAGGCCGGTGGAGACCACCTCCTCCACGTTAGACCCGTTGAGGTTGGCCTTCATGATGCGGTCCAGCGTCACGTCGGACCAGAAAACCAGCTCGAGACTGTGATGGAAGTCGAGGGCGATGGCGTTTTCGAGGTTGTTGAGCAGCAACGTGTACTCGGAGCGGTGCGGCAGAACCTGGCGGATATCGATCCGGTTGGCAAACAGCAACACAGGCTCTGGACCTGGGGTACAAAAAAAAACATGGTTATTTGAGTAAAAACGGCTTGGTTTCAACTAAATACAGTGGGGCAAAAAAGTATTTAGTCAGCCACGTATTGTGCAAGTTCTCCCACTTAAAATGATGACAGAGGTCTGTAATTTTCATCATAGGTACACTTCAACTGTGAGAGACAGAATGTGAAAAAAAATCCAGGAATTTTTAAGAATTCATTTGTAAATGATGGTGGAAAATAAGTATTTGGTCAACCATTCAAAGCTCTCACTGATGGAAGGAGGTTTTGGCTCAAAATCTCACGATACATGGCCCCATTCATTCTTTCCTTAACACGGATCAATCGTCCTGTCCCCTTAGCAGAAAAACAGCCCCAAAGCATGATGTTTCCACCCCCATGCTTCACAGTAGGTATGGTGTTCTTGGGATGCAACTCAGTGTTCTTCTTCCTCCAAACACGACAAGTTGAGTTTATACCAAAATGGATACATGGATGATACAGCAGAGGATTGGGAGAATGTCATGTGGTCAGATGAAACCAAAATAGAACTTTTTGGTATAAACTCAACTTGTCGTGTTTGGAGGAAGAAGAATACTGAGTTGCATCCCAAGAACACCACACCTACTGTGAAGCATGGGGGTGGAAACATCATGCTTTGGGGCTGTTTTTCTGCTAAGGGGACAGGACGATTGATCCGTGTTAAGGAAAGAATGAATGGGGCCATGTATCGTGAGATTTTGAGCCAAAACCTCCTTCCATCAGTGAGAGCTTTGAATGGTTGACTAAATACTTATTTTCCACCATAATTTACAAATAAATTCTTTAAAATTCCTACAATGTGAATTCCTGGATTTTTTTTTCATATTCTGTCTCTCACAGTTGAAGTGTACCTATGATGAAAATTACAGACCTCTGTCATCATTTTAAGTGGGAGAACTTGCACAATCAGTGGCTGACTAAATACTTTTGTGCCCCACTGTATCAAAGTTACGGGGAAATTAATAAACTGAAGATCAGACTAAGAAAAGTATTTTTATGACACATAACATTTATTCCAAATCTAGTCCGGACCAGGGGCGGCATAGCTCAGTTGGTAGAGTGGCCGTGCCAGCAACTTGAGGGTTCCAGGTTCGATCCCCACTTCTGCCAAACTCGTCACTGCCGTTGGGTCCTTGGGCAATAAACTTTACCCACCTGCTCCCAGTGCCACCCACACCAGTTTAAATGTAATTCAAATATTGGGTTTCACTATGTAAAGCGCTTTGAGTCACTAGAGAAAAGCGCTATATAAATATACCCTATTTCCTTGAATTGCCGCCGGGGCACTAATTAATTTAACACCTCATCTCACTCCTGCTCTTACCAAAGGCATGCGGTAAAAGTAAGCATGTGCTAATTATTTTAGAACATCTTCTCACTCCTGCGCTTACAAAAGGCATGAAGTAAAAATTTGAGTGTGATGTAAGGATGCCATCATGAAAAACACATTTGAAAAAAAACAAAAAACTTTACTATGGTCTTACCTTTACTTATAAATATAGTCCCTGCCAGCTCCTTCTGATCAAAAGCATCGGTAACTTGTTTATAGAAGTCTTCCTTATCTTTCTTCAGTTTTAAAAGTCTCTCCGTCTCGATGGAGATCTTCCTCATTTCACTTCTTCCGCAGCCGAGTAGTGGCAAGAAGGATCACTAGCGCACCTCTACCACCAGGAAGCGGGAGTCTTTTAATGACTCATATTGGACACACGCAGCTACGGTATTGTGACGGTCTCAAGCCATCGTCTTGCGGGTTCCAAGGACCACCAAGGAAGGACATGGCTTGAGCAGTTTGACTTTATTTTTCAATAAAACCTCAGTCCAGGTGGTTCTTCCGCTCCTCCTCTCCGCTCGCTCGCTGCCTGTCTGTCTGACCGTCGGCTCCACCTCTCCACAGGTATATTAATCAAACATAGCTGCTTACTGTTCTTTTTAGCATACCGGTATTCAATAGCTTGGACGTTAAATCCTACTGAATAGCTCTTAATCTTCTTCTCTTTATGCGGGAAGTGTCACTGGTGACGTCACGAGTTTGACCCGGCGGTAATACCAAGCATGTGCTAATTATTTTGCGAAGCGAGTTTGACCCGGCAGTAATTCAAGGCAGGCGCAATTCAAGGAAATACAGTAGTTTACTTCACTTCACCTTAAAAATCTGTCAAATAGATACAAGTACGGAGGAAATCTAAACAATACGCAACCAAGCAACCCTCTTGCAATTTTTTGCAGAGGGATTTCCCAGTTGGTTCTCCTTACCCAGCGCCTTGCAGCTCCGCTTGTCGGGCCGCAGCTCGTAACCTTGAACACACCAGCAGTGGAAGCCGCCTTCGATGTTGGTGCAGCCTTGGCTGCAGTAGCCTTCTTCGGCACACTCGTCCACATCTGGAACACGCCGCAGAGGCCAAAGTCAAAAAAAGGGGGAAATGTCCGAGTCAAATTGCTGGAAGGTTAATTCGCCGGGGTGGCCAAGGATGATTTCAGTTAAGTGTAGTGTTGCCCCGATACCAAGATTTCGGTATCGGTACCAAAATACTTTGCGGTAATTTTCGAAAAATAAAGGGGACCAAAAAAATAGCGTTATTTGCTTTATTTTAACAAGCATTTTTAGGGTACATTAAACATACGTTTCTTTTTGCAAGTTTGTACTGAAATAAAATAATGAATTTGTCGCGTTGAACCAAAAAATTCGATATATTATCGAATCGTGACCTCAGGAATCGATATTGAACCGAATCGTGGGACACCCAAAGATTCGCAGCCCTACTGTGAACCCGCACCAAACAAGAATGACAAACACATTTCGGGAGAACATCCGCACCAAAGACATGCACCTGGGGATAGGTTGATTGGCAACACTAAATTGGCCCTAGTGTGTGAATGTTGTCTGTCTATCTGTGTTGGCCCTGCGATGAGGTGGCGACTTGTCCAGGGTGTACCCCGCCTTCCGCCCAATTGTAGCTGAGATAGGCGCCAGCGCCCCCCGCGACCCCAAAAGGGAATAAGCGGTAGAAATTGGATGGATGGATCCGCACCGTAACAAAACATAAACACAACAAAACAAATACCCCGAACCCATTGCAGCACTAACTCTTTCAGGACGCTACAATATACACCCCCCCGCTAACCCCAACCCCGCCCACCTCAACCTCCTCATGCTCTCTCAGGGAGAGCATGTCCCAAATTCCAAGCATGTTAAAAAAAAAAAAAAATAAAAAAAAAAATGCACTTTGTGACTTCAATAATAAATATGGCAGTGCCATGTTGGCATTTTTTTTTCCATAACTTGAGTTGATTTATTTTGGAGAACATTGTTACATTGTTTCATGCATCACAACACAATTAGGCATAATAATGTGTTAATTCCATCACTGTATATATCGGCATCGGTTGATATCGGAATGGGTAATTAAGAGTTGGACAATATCGGAATATCGGAAAAAAATCCATTATTGGACATCTCTAATCGTAAGTGGAAAAAGTCAAATCAAATTTGGAGTCAATAACTAAGCATTCTATATCTGGAATAACCTTTGTAGCGATACACGGCGTCACCACGGACACACAAACCTTGGCAGGATCGGCCGTCATCCATCAGTCGGTACCCAGTGTGACAGGTGCACTGGACCAGTCCGCGGACCATTTGGCACTTCTGGGAGCAACCTCCGTTATTCTGATTGCAGTTGCCGTCGCTGGAGCGAGGACCTACATAGAAACAGTCCAGGTAACAAAGTGTAGAAAAGTTCCAAAGCTCCATTCTGCATTGTCATGAGTTTTGCTATCCCAAAGCCCCAAATTACACATAAGCAGTGTTTAATGTTGAAAAAAAAAAATTATGGTGGTATTCATTAATATTTAATTTCAGACCTGCAATTTAGAACAAAATAGTAATAATGGATAAATATCGCCGCAGGGTTATTTGTGGTAAGGTCAGCAGGGTAGTTAAAGGCCTACTGAAATGAGATTTTCTTATTTAAACGGGGATAGCAGGTCCATTCTATGTGTCATACTTGATCATTTCGCGATATTGCCATATTTTTGCTGAAAGGATTTAGTAGAGAACATCCACGATAAAGTTCGCAATTTTTGGTGCTGATAAAAAAGCCTTGCCTGTACCGGAAGTAGCAGACGATGTGCGCGTGATGTCACAGGTTGTAGGGCTCCTCACATCTGAACATTGTTTATAATCATAGCCACCAGCAGCAAGAGCGATTCGGACCAAGAAAGTGACGATTTCCCCATTAATTTGAGCGAGGATAAAAGATTCGTGGATGAGGAAAGTGAGAGTGAAAGACTAGAAGAAAAAAAAAAAGACTATACAATGGGAGCGATTCAGATGTTATTATCAATCCAATCCAATCCAATCCACTTTATTTATATAGCACATTTAAACAACAATAACGTTTCCAAAGTGCTGCATAGCCATGTTAAAAACAATTGTAAAAAAATAAAAAAATAAAGAAAATAAAGAAATAAATAAAATTAAATTTAAAAAAAGTATATAAAAATATATTATGCTCCACCAATGACTGAATAAAAATAAAAAATAAATAAATATAAAACCAATAAAAACAATATAAAAACAAATATGATTAAAAACTATTTTAAACGGTCAAATCAATTAAAACAGTGAAATAGAAATCAAAGTGTATAAAAAACACAGAGGACAACAGAGAACAGAGGACCACACAACTCACGTAGTGTTAAAAGCCAAAGAATTAGACACATTTACTAGGATAATTCTGGAAAACCCCTTATCGTGTTACTAGTGCGCCCGGACGAGCTGCGAAATTGCAGAGCTCCTGCTAAAGATGGAACATTTGGCAGAAATACCGGACAATTCCACAAACTTTATGGCTGGCTCACATCGTGGTCACTCCGTGATCACGTACGACCGCCAGACACTTCTGGATGTGGACATATCGGGCCGTTCTAGACTGATAGACGCGTGCTTCCTAGACCTGCTAACTAGCACGGGACTACTTCGGCGGCTACATCCAGCGGCCTGTGAAGCAGGGGAGTATAGTAGCAGCGGGGGCCGTCTACAGAGCAGACGCCAGCGGTGTGATCGGAAACGCGGATGCCGAGCGGGGCTAAAAACAAAGCAGAAGGCTAATCCCCACAGAACACCACTTCCCTCCATCCTGAAGCCGGATTTAAATAGAAGATGCGAGACTACTGGTCTGGGTAAGGAGTCAGTTAAATTAGAACAAGTTTTTTCTGCTTTGAGTGTTTCAGAGTTGGACATGTGTTCTACTGAGGTGGCAAACTAAGATGCGTGCAGTTTATCCAAGCAACAAACAAACAATCGGAACATGCGTTCTACTGAGTTGGCAAACTATGATGCGTGCAGTTTATCCAAGCAACAAACAAACAATCGGAAAATTCCCGTCGTATCAATTCCTAGATATGGTCGTAATTATACTAAATGCACAGGGCATAATAAACACAACATTATTAATATTGCTACTACGGATAATTTGATCAAAAATTCCCTAAAACAGCCCACTACCTATAATATAGGTTTTTTAAACATAAGATCATTGTCTCCCAAAACGTTGTTACTTAATATCATCAGAGACAACAACCTTAACGTCATAGGTCTCAGCGAAACCTGGCTTAAACCAAACGACTTTTTTGCGCTACACGAGGCATGTCCTCCTGACTTTACACATGCGCATATTGCCCGTCCCCTTAAAAGGGGTGGGGGGGTCGCACTAATATACAACGAAAACTTTAACCTTAGTCCTAACATAAATAATAAATATAAATCGTTTGAGGTGCTTACTATGAGGGCTGTCACACCGCTGCCTCTACAACTGGCTGTTATCTACCGCCCCGTTGTGGTTTGTGCAGCCCTTTGAGACACTAGTGATTTAGGGCTATATAAGTAAACATTGATTGATTGATTATATGGTCGTACCTGTACAACCTGAAGGTCGGCCCCGCACCTTTATTCAGCACCAGTCGACGGGTGGTGGCGATACCCATCTCTGCCCTTCGCAAGGGACCCTCTTCGAAACACGATCTTTCGAAATGATCGCTGCACAATACAGTGTACTTTGTGTGTGTGCTCCAAGCCAACCGTGTTCGCTTGACCGCTCTGTTCCATAGTAAAGCTTCATCGTCATCTTTCGGGAATGTAAACAATGAAACACCGGCTGTGTTTGTGTTGCTAAAGGCGGCCGCAATACACTGCCTCCAACCTACAGCTTTCTTCTTTGATGTCTCCATTATTCATTGAAC
>NC_084635.1:5683707-5686207 GCF_033978795.1 Nerophis ophidion
TGCTCTCTGGCAAACTTCAGACGGGCCTGGACATGCACTGGCTTAAGCAGGGGGACACGTCGGGCACTGCAGGATTTGATTCCCTGTCGGCGTAGTGTGTTTCTGATGGTAACCTTTGTCACTTTGGTCCCAGCTCTCTGCAGGTCATTCAACAGGTCCCCCCGTGTGGTTCTGGGATTTTTGCTCACCGTTCTCATGATCATTTTGACCCCACGGGATGAGATCTTGCGTGGAGCCCCAGATCGAGGGAGATTATCAGTGGTCTTGTGTGTCTTCCATTTTCTGATATTTGCTCCCACAGTTGATTTTTTCACACCAAGCTGCTTGCCTATTGTAGATTCACTCTTCCCAGTCTGGTGCAGGTCTACAATTCTTTTCCTGGTGTCCTTCGACAGCTCTTTGGTCTTGGCCATAGTGGAGTTTGGAGTCTGACTGTTTGAGGCTGTGGACAGGTGTCTTTTATACGGATAACGAGTTCAAACAGCTGCCATTAATACAGGTAACGAGTGGAGGACAGAAGAGCTTCTTAAAGAAGAAGTTACTGGTCTGTGAGAGCCAGAGATCTTCCTTGTTTGAAGTGACCAAATACTTATTTTCCACCATAATTTACAAATAAATTCTTTAAAATTCCTACAATGTGAATTCCTGGATTGTTTTCCATATTCTGTCTCTCACAGTTGAAGTGTACCTATGATGAAAATTACAGACCTCTGTCATCATTTTAAGTGGGAGAACTGGCTGACTAAATACTTTTTTGCCCCACTGTATATGGTCATTTTTTCAACTTTGTAAAACTTAAACTTGATCTGTAAGTTTTGTTTTGATAGAAATAGTTATGTAAAAGAGGATTTCAAATAAAGCATCCCTCATAGCACAAAATATAAAGAAATAACGACACAAAAATAGGGTGTCTCAACACCTCTCAATAGATTTTCGGGGGCCGGTGCTGAAGCCATAAAAGAAGGGCACTTATCAAGGAAATAATACATGAAAAAATTATTTTAAATGATTAAATTAAAAAAACACAACAAACATGTGTTGCAGTACATGCATCTGTCTAATAAGGCAAAGCAAAATTTTTTGGGGGAGCATAAATTAAACAAGTGCAGCCAAATACAGGAAAGCAAAAATAAAAAAAAACATTAAAAAACAAACCAATAATAATAACTCCCTCCCTCCCACCTGCTGATATAAAGAATACCGCATTTCTCTTCTCTTGCACAATCCTTACATACCTTGCTATGAATGTGACCTGTGCTTCTAAAATAAATCTAAGAAAGACAATTTTGTTAGACTACTTGATTAGAAAAATTCCAAAAACACCTTTTTCCCATTTTCTTGGGAAATTTCCCCTTTATTGACAGGAATGCGGTCTGTCCCTTCATTAAACAAACATAAAGTTTTCAGTGGCGCTGGTGTCAGGGTTAAAGGGGAACATTATCAGCAGACCTATGTAAGCGTCAATATATACCTTGATGGTGCAGAAAAAAGACCATATATTTTCTAACCGATTTCCGAACTCTAAATGGGTGAATTTTGGCAAATTAAACGCCGTTCTGTTTATCGCGCTGGAGGCGATGACGTCAGAATGTGACGTCGCCGAGGTAACACACCCACCATTTTCATTTTCAACACATTACAAACACCGGGTCTCAGCTCTGTTATTTTCCGTTTTTTGGACTATTTTTTGGAACCTTGGAGATATCATGCCTCGTCGGTGTGTTGTCGGAGGGTGTAACAACACTAACAGGGAGGGATTCAAGTTGCACCACTGGCCCCAAGATGCGAAAGAGTCTGCCGCCAGACCCCCATTGAATGTGCGGGAGTGTCTTCACAATTTTTTTATTTTTATTAAATCAACACAAAAACACACAAGATACACTTTCCATCAGTGCATCAACCCCCCAAAGAAAACCCCTCCCTCCCCCATTCACACCCAGCCACACCCACTCACACAAAAAAGGGTTGTTTCTTTCTGCTACCAAAATGCTGGTTCCCACAACATATATAACACAGTCTGCAAGGGACACAGTCCCTGAAACACACATTATTGTGTGTGTCGCCGGTCCACTAACACTATCATTAATTACTATTTTTTTTGTCATTGTTTTATATGATTTTACTTTCTTTTTTATCCAAAAAAAATGTCATTGTTTTCCTTCACATTTAACCGGCGATGCTAAGACAGACATGGCACAGAGATGTATGGATAACCTGCAGATCCATTTGCAACGATTAAGTCAACGAAATCACAAAGGTGAGTTTTGTTGATGTTGACTGCCAGCTAATCGATGCTAACATGCTACGCTAATCGATGCTAACATGCTATTTACCGGCGGTGCTAAAGCAGACATGGCACAGAGATGTATGGATAACCTGCAGATCCATTTGCAACGATTAAGTCAACGAAATCACAAAGGTGAGTTTTGTTGATGTTGACTGCCAGCTAATCGATGCTAACATGCTACGCTAATCGATGCTAACATGCTATTTACCGGCG
>NC_084635.1:5691207-5719514 GCF_033978795.1 Nerophis ophidion
GATGTCATAGTGGTTTGTGCAGCCCTTTGAGACACTAGTGATTTAGGGCTATATAAGTAAACATTGATTGATTGAATGTCAATTTAATTATAGTACTTGGTAAAAGTTTTATTTTTAAGGCCAAAAATAGATATTCACTTAGTATCACTTTCTTTAAAACATTTATTCAGTATTTTTTAACTTTAGAAAGATACATGATTGATAACGATAATGATGCCAAAAAAGATGGGAAATCCTTAAAGGCTTATTATGAAAATGTAATAATGTTTATAGATATGCAACAACAGCAACATATATGCTATCTGTTAGAATAGAATAGAAGAATAGAATGAACTTTATTGTCATTATATTTGCATATAACGAGATTAAAGATCGTGAGATCGTGAGATCGACAGGCGGATCGGTGCGGCGTCTTCAGTAATGCGGACGTTGTACCGATCCGTTGTGGTGAAGAAGGAGCTGAGCCGGAAGGCAAAGCTCTCAATTTACCGGTCGATCTACGTTCCCATCCTCACCTATGGTCATGAGCTTTGGGTCATGACCGAAAGGATAAGATCACGGGTACAAGCGGCCGAAATGAGTTTCCTCCGCCGTGTGGCGGGTCTCTCCCTTAGAGATAGGATGAGAAGCTCTGCCATCCGGGAGGAACTCAAAGTAAAGCCGCTGCTCCTCCACATCGAGAGGAGCCAGATGAGGTGGTTCGGGCATCTGGTCAGGATGCCACCCGAACGCCTCCCTAGGGAGGTGTTTAGGGCACGTCCAACCGGTAGGAGGCCACGGGGAAGACCCAGGACACGTTGGGAAGACTATGTCTCCCGGCTGGCCTGGGAACGCCTCGGGATCCCCCGGGAAGAGCTAGACGAAGTGGCTGGGGAGAGGGAAGTCTGGGCTTCCCTGCTTAGGCTGTTGCCCCCGCGACCCGACCTCGGATAAGCGGAAGATGATGGATGGATGGATGGAGATTAAAGACTCCAACTTAAGGTGCGGTAGTGGGAACAAATATCAAACAATTGAAATAAACAGACTACTATCCACTAAAAATAAGCAATTCTGTACAGTATACAAAACACTATATGTTGTTGTGTTCCCTATTTTTGAGTGTACAAAATGAAGGTGTGTGTTGAGTCTGACTTGGACATAATATGAACTATACACAAGTGCTTTTTATGAAAATGTAATTTTATTTATAACTTATATGGAATCTGTTGTTTCCCTCATTTTTGTTGTTGTACATGGATGAGGGTGTGTGTTGCTGAGCACGACTTGGACATTGTCTGGACTGGACCTGGTTTTAAAAACCTTTTAGACAAGTCTAATTTCATTAACAACCTGGTCTGATGAAGATAAGTTTTTTTTTTTTTTTTTTTTTTACCCTTCTATCATGTTGAGGGTCAATTTGACCCATTTCAGTTTCTGTGTTTATCAAAGTACTGGTTATCCTTTCTTTTTCTTGTTGAAATCTGGTGACTTTTCCTCATCTAGGGTCATGAACTGGTGTGTAAAATCTGGACACTTTGTTGAGTAGTGGAATGTCTTGCAGAGTTTGTATACAAAGATGATGTTGCGGGTCATTTTTACCCAGACACTTTAATGTGGGTAAATAGCCAAAATAAAAAAGTCTCTTTGATGTAGTTTTTACTTTGATGTACAATTGTTTGTATTTTGATTGCCTCTGAGACCCAGAGCCAGGTGTGTGAAGAGAGGGAACTTTCTAAAACTTGTCCTTGTCACTGTTCTCATGTCATCTCTTTGACAAACTCACCAAAAATGAGCTCCAGAAAGATGACATATGAGGAGACAAGGACAAGTGTGAGAAAGTTCCCTCTCTTCACACACCTGGCTCTGGGTCTCAGAGACAATCAAAATACAAAAAATTGTACATAGAAAGTAAAATGTACATCAAGGAGACATGTTTATTTTTGGATCTGAACAGCTATTTACCCACATTAAAGCGCCTGGGTCAAAATGACTCGCAACATCATCTTTTTATACAAACTCTGCACAAACATTCCACTACACAACAAAGTGTCCAGATTTACACACCAGTTCATGACCCTAAATGAGGAAAAGTCACCAGATTTCAGCAAGAAAAAGTAAGGATAACTAGTACTTTGATCAACACAAAAACTGAAATGGGTCAAATTGACCCTTAATATAACAAAATTGGAATAAAAAATGTATTGTATGTCACTTTTCTAAATGTTTATATAACCTAAAATAAAATAGTTATTGGTTTAACCTGTTTTCTTGACTGTTTTGAGTGCATTTACACAGTACGGGTCAAAACGACCCGCAACATAATCAATGTCATGTTTTTCCAACATAATACAAATGGAATGAAATTAAAAAAAAGGGAAAAAAATAACATTTTCTTGGATAAAAAAAGAAAGTAAAATCATATAAAACAATTATATTAAGAATAGTTATTGGTTTAACCTGTTTTCTTGACTGTTTTGAGTGCATTTACACAGTACGGGTCAAAACGACCCGCAACATAATCAATGTCATGTTTTTCCAACATAATACAAATGGAATGAGATTAAAAAAAAGGGAAAAAATGACATTTTCTTGGATAAAAAAGAAAGTAAAATCATATAAAACAATCATATTAAAAATAGTAATTAATGATAGTGTTAGTGGACCGGCGACACACACAATCATGTGTGTTTCAGGGACTGTGTCCCTTGCAGACTGTGTTATATATGTTGTGGGAACCAGAATTTTGGTAGCAGAAAGAAACAACCCTTTTTTGTGTGAGTGGGTATTTTTTAGGGGTGGGCAAATTAGTGCGTTAATTACGAGTTAACTCATCAATCTATTAACGCCGACAATTATTTTATCGCACATTTGCGTATGTTGTTTACATGCTTTTATTTTGTTAACGCCTTTTCTTAACAAGATGGCGTCGCCCGGATAAGCTTCGGCGTGGAGGGGCTCTTGGTAAAGATGGAACATTTGGCAAAAATACCGGACAATTCTGCAAATTTCATGGCTGGCTTACAGCGTGGTCACTCCGGGATCACTTACGACCGCCAGACAATTCTGAATGTGGATAGATCGGGCCGTTTTGGACTGAATGAGGCGTGCTTGCTAGACCGGCTAGCTAGCATGGGAATACTTTGCCGGCTACATCCAGCGGCCTGTGAAGCAGCGGAGTATATGTGTTGTCTGTCTATTTATCAATAATGCAGACCAGGAGTGTTGGCTGAGTTCTTAACGTTTACTTTCAGAGCGTGCATATCACAACATACAAGATGTCGTCATGGCGACACAACCTATACCGGGCTACCGCGCATGCTCGTCACTCCTGTTGCATGCTGGGTAGGGCAGTTCTTTTTTCTCCTGGCTCATAACATCACAATATAGTACCATGTATATGATGCGTTCAGTTTATCAAAGCACCAAGCAAACAATCGGAAAAATTCCCATCATATCAATTCCTAGATATGGTCATCATTATTTTAAGTGCACTATGCAGAATAAACACAACATTATTAATATTGCTACTACGGATAATTTGATCAAAAATTTCCTAAAACAGCCCACTACCTATAATATATGTTTTTTAAACATAAGATCCCTGATAAAAAAAATGTTTCTGCTGTTACCTCAGAAATTGCCTGTTCAGATGTTATGATTGTGGCTCAGAGATTTGTATGTAGATTATATTTATTTTCCATAACAAATAGGATAACTGAAATACCCTGGCAGTGGCAATAAGCTTAAATGTTTGTATTTACATTTTTGGAGTTGATTTTTCATAAAATATGCTATTTAACTGCTACTGTTTAACAAGGACTGATTTAAATTGTGTTTGCACAACAAATGTTTTGGCGCTTTTGTTCATGTGGGAGAATATTCCAATAAAGGAGCACTACACACTACTTTTGAATTCATTATTGGGCTTTGCGTATATCCATCCATCCATCCATCTTCTTCCGCTTATCCGGGGTCGGGTCGCGGGGGGAACAGCCTAAGCAGGGAAACCCAGACTTCCCTCTCCCCAGCCACTTCGTCTAGCTCTTCCCGGGGGATCCCGAGGCGTTCCCAGGCCAGCCGGGAGACATAGTCTTCCCAACGTGTCCTGGGTCTTCCCCGTGGCCTCCTACCGGTTGGACGTGCCCTAAACACCTCCCTAGGGAGGCGTTCGGGTGGCATCCTGACCAGATGTCGAACCACCTCATCTGGCTCCTCTCGATGTGGAGGAGCAGCGGCTTTACTTTGAGTTCCCTCCGGATGGCAGAGCTTCTCACCCTATCTCTAAGGGAGAGACCCCAACTCATTTGGGCCGCTTGTACCCGTGATCTTATCCTTTCGGTCATGACCCAAAGCTCATGACCATAGGTGAGGATGGGAACGTAGATCGACCGGTAAATTGAGAGCTTTGCCTTCCGGCTCAGCTCCTTCTTCACCGCAACGGATCGGTACAACGTCCGCATTACTGAAGACGCCGCACCGATCCGCCTGTCGATCTCACGATCCACTCTTCCCCCACTCGTGAACAAGACTCCTAGGTACTTGAACTCCTCCACTTGGGGCAGGGTCTCCTCCCCAACCCGGAGATGGCATTCCACCCTTTTCCGTGCGAGAACCATGGACTCGGACTTGGAGGTGCTGATTCTCATTCCGGTCGCTTCACACTCGGCTGCGAACCGATCCAGTGAGAGCTGAAGATCCCGGTCAGATGAAGCCATCAGGACCACATCATCTGCAAAAAGCAGAGACCTAATCCTGCGGTCACCAAACCGGAACCCCTCAACTCCTTGACTGCGCCTAGAAATTCTGTCCATAAAAGCTATGAACAGAATCGGTGACAAAGGACAGCCTTGGCGGAATCCAACCCTCACTGAGCATACCATACTCTCTGAGCACTCCCCACAGGACTTTGCGTATAAAATGCAGTTAATCGCGATTAATCGGACAAATAGTGCGATTAACTTTGATTAACATTTTTAATCGTTGCCCAGCCCTAGTATTTTTATGTTGATTTAATTTTAAAAAATAAAAAAATAAAAAAAACACTCAGTCAGCCGACGGTGCCAACGCCGAGGAAGAAGACGGCAAAGAAACGTGCAAAGTGTCTTACAGCAGTCTGACTCGTCCGACCAGTCGCCGCAGTCGTCGTCCCCGTCACAGTGATAGATGTCCAGGATGCAGCGGCCATATGCACACTGGAACTCCTCCACGCTGCAGGTGGCCGCCATCACATCTGAGGCTGCACACACACACACACACACACACACACACACACACACACACACACACACACACACACACACACACACACACAGTTAACAGATGACTGCAAAGAAAAAATGTCCCAGCAGTTTACTCTCTAAAGTACTTTGAAGTTCTTTCAACGAAGGAAGAAATAATGGGGCGGTATAGCTCGGCTGGTAGAGTGGCCGTGCCAGCAACTTGAGGGTTGCAGGTTCAATTCCCGCTTCCGCCATCCTAGTCACTGCCGTTGTGTCCTTGGGCAAGACACTTTACCCACCTGCTCCCAGTGCCACCCACACCGGTTTAAATGTAACTTAGATATTGGGTTTCACTATGTAAAGCGCTTTGAGTCACTAGAGAAAAGCGCTATATAAAATATAATTCACAATTCACAATGATTAAAGTCGAATTGCATATTATGGATCCAATTCTACCGTTTTTTAATTTAGTTTTACACACTTGAAATTTCGTACCTTTGTCTTATTCGTATTCGCCCATCCCGACACGCTCCACCCCACATAACTGAGGCGCCAGTCTTTAATTTATTACATAAAACGAAAAAAAAAAAAAAGATGGAATTAAAGGCCTACTGAAATGAGATTTTCTTATTTAAAAAGGTGTCACACCTATGGATCATGTTTTGTTTTGTCATGTTATGTTTTCGATTTTGGACAATCAAGTCACGTTTTGCACTTCCTGGTTTTGTTGGTTTCCATGCCAACCTCCTTAGTTTTCACCTGTCACGTCCCTGTTCTCAGCCTCACCTGTTTTCACTAATCATCACAGCTATTTAAGTCACTCTTTTTCTTGTCTTCGTCCTGGGATCCTCACACACGCACGCACGCACCCTACCCATGCTGTTCCAACCTTCACGTCCTCGCCCACAGTTTCATGCCAAATTTATGTATTTATGCCGCAGTGCTATTTTGTTTTGTATGTTCATAGTTCATTCATGCCAATCCAGCAAGTGTTTTTGTTTCCTGTTTATATTTTGTAGCCAAGTTGTATACCTCCTTGTGAGCGCCCTTATTTTGATTATTTTTGATTATAGTGTTTGTTTATTTAATAAATTGTGTACCTGAATTCATGTCTGACTCCTCCCACATCATCCTTGCATCGAGGAAGCACAAACATCCACAGCCCAAGCCTGACAAAAGGGTCCATTCTATGTGTCATACTTGATCATTTCGCGATATTGCCATATTTTTCCTGAAAAGATTTAGTAGAGAACATCGGTGATAAAGTTCGCAACTTTTGGTGGCTAATAAAAAAAGCCTTGCCTGTACCGGAAGTAGCGGACGATGTGCGCGTGATGTCACGGGTTGTGGAGCTCCTCACATCTGAACATTGTTTACAATCATGGCCACCGGCAGCGAGAGCGATTCGGACCGAAAAAGCGACAATTTCCCCATTAATTTGAGCGAGGATGAAAGATTCGTGGATGAGGAAAGTGAGAGTGAAGGACTAGAGCAGGGGTGTCAAACTCAAATACAGAGTGGGCCAAAATTTTAAACGGAAAAAAGCCAAGGTTGAACAAATTAACCTTTTAATAGGGACCCCAAAAAGTTTTGCATTAAATATTGAACAAGCAAGTCTTATATAACTTTAGTGACATGCAATATCCAGTTTCAAATAATAATAATAATTAAAAAAATATCAATGGCATATCAAATAAAATTTAAATAAAAAATGTATGCCTTTTTTTCTATTTGCAATCTTCTGAGGTAAATATAATTTTTTTTCCACAGGCTAATAATAAATTTGAAAATAAAATAATAATGAATGAACCAAACATTCAAGCCTTGAAGTAGCAAGAGAAAATGCATGAATAAAACGTTAATTATTGGTCAGTTTGCTGGAAGTTTCCCGGAAGAGTTAGTGCTGCAAGGGGTTCTGGGTATTTGTTCTGTTGTGTTACAATGCGGATGTTCACCCGAAATGTGTTTGTCATTCTTGTTTGGTGTGGGTTTACAGTGTGGCGCAAATGTGTAACAGGGCTAAAGTTGTTTATACGGCCACCCTCAGTGTGACCTGTATGGCTGTTGACCAAGTATGCCTTGCATTCACTTGTGCGTGTGTGTGTGTGTAAAAGCCCCAAATATTATGTGACACGCTGTTAGTATGGAGGAAAAGCGGACGTGACGACAGATTGTAGAGAACGCTAAAGGCAGTGCCTTAAATATAGTTGTCCAGGTGGAAATCAGTAGAAATTCGGGAGAATGGTTGCCCCAGGAGATTTTCGGGAGGGGCACTGAACTTCGGGAGTCTACCGGGAAAAATAGGAGGGTTGGCAAGTATGAGTATTAGCGGTGAATGCGGTGTTACAGCGGCACCGACGCTGTATAACACCGGCGGGCCAGCTCTAATGCTAAATTGATATTGCCTCAAGGGCCAAATTAAATTACACGGCGGGCCAGATTTAGCCCATGGACTAGAGAGAGGAAAAAAATAAAAGACTATACAGTGGGAGCGATTCAGATGTTATTAGACACATTTACTAGGATAATTCTGGAAAATCCTTTATCTGCTTATTGTGTTACTAGTGTTTTAGTGAGATTATATGGTCGTACCTGTACAACCTGAAGGTCGGCCGCACACCTTTCTTCACATGCGCATATTGCCCGTCCCCTTAAAAGGGGTGGGGGGGGGTCGCACTAATATACAACGAAAACTTTAACCTTAGTCCTAACATAAATAATAAATATAAATCGTTTGAGGTGCTTACTATGAGGGCTGTCACACCGCTGCCTCTACAACTGGCTGTTATCTACCGCCCCGTTGTGGTTTGTGCAGCCCTTTGAGACACTAGTGATTTAGGGCTATATAAGTAAACATTGATTGATTGATTGATCGTACCTGTACAACCTGAAGGTCGGCCCCGCACCTTTATTCAGCACCAGTCGACGGGTGGTGGCGATACCCATATCTGCCCTTCGCAAGGGACCCGCTTCGAAACCGGATCTTTCGAAATGATCGCTGCATACTACACTGTACTTTGTGTGTGTGGTCCAATCCAACCGTGTTCGCTTGACCGCTCTGTTCCATAGTAAAGCTTCACCGTCATCTTTCGGGAATGTAAACAATGAAACACCATCTGTGTTTGTGTTGCTAAAGCCGGCCGCAATACACCGCTTCCCACCAACAGCTTTCTTCTTTGACGTCTCCATTGTCCATTGAACAAATTGCAATAGATTCAGCAACACTGATGTCCAGAATACTGTGGAATTTCGTATTGGCATGTGTTGCAATGTTAATATTTCATCATTGATATATAAACTATCAGACTGCGTGGTCGGTAGTAGTGGCTTTCAGTAGGCCTTTAAGTGGGTCAATCTTTTGCAAAACAGCAAGGATGCATCAATTACACAACCAATCAGATTACCCTGACACCATCCCAGATGTTAGCCATGGTTACTCGAGGCCACATTTGCATTTTGTTGCTATGATACACTGTGATGCATTTACGTGCATTGCGGTCACGCCGTTTATTATGGGCCTGCTGCTATGCCAGCGCCCATTTACATGCTGCATAGCAGCAAATAGGCTCTTGCAATGCTTTAATGTTGGCATTGCAATAAAGTGCTAACTTTTTATTTAGTTAACTTCACATTTTTTTTCCTCTAATTACAGTCATATGACTTGGTATGTGACACATGCTAACCGTTAGCATGGTAACACTAAAGTGCTAGCTTTTTTAGCTAATTTTGCAACCGTTTACCCGACTGTCATATGACCTGGTATGTGACAGCTGTTAAGTGTTAGTGTGCTAACATTAGCATATTTTCTCTATTTCCGCAGCCATACACCTTACTTGAAATGTGACACATGCTAGCTGTTAGTATGCCGTCGCTAAAACAAATGCTAAATGTTAGCAATTTTATGTAAGCATGCTAACATTTTAGGCTAGCGCTGAAGCTTATTTTGGTCAAATAACTTGGTATGCAGAACAAGCTAACTGCTAGCTTACCATGAATTGATTAACGTGAACTTAAACAAGTTGAAAAACTTATTCGGGTGTTATCGTTTAATGGTCAATTGTACGGAATATGTACTGAACTGTGCAATCTACAAAAAAAAAGTTTCAATCAATCAATAGCATGTTAACGTTAACATGCTACCATTAAAGTAAGGGCTTTTTTAGCTCATTTTGCAACCGTTTACGCGACAGTCATATGACTTGGTATGTGACAGCTGTTAACTGTCAGTGTGCTAACGTTAGCATGCTAACTTTTTCATCTAATTTTACACTTTTATCTCTATTTCCGTAGCCATAAACCTTAAAGCCGTGATACTTAAAATGTGAGACATGCTAGCTGTTAGCATGTTGTCGCTAAAAGAAATTCTAAATGTTCGCAATTTTATGTAAGCATGCTAACATTTTAGGCTAGCTCTAAAGATTATTTTGGTCATATAACTTGGTATGTGGAACAAGCTAACTGCTAGCTTACCGTGAATTGATTAACGTGGACCCCGACTTAAACAAGTTGAAAAACTTATTGGGGTGTTACCATTTAGTGGTCAATTGTACGGAATATGTACTGTACTGTGCAATCTACTAATAAAAGTTTCAATCACTCAATAAATAGCATTTTAACGTTAACATGCTACCATTAAAGTGAGGGCTTTTTTAGCTCATTTTGCAACCGTTTACGCGACAGTCATATGACTTGGTATGTGACAGCTGTTAACTGTCAGTGTGCTAACGTTAGCATGGTAACTTTTTCATCTAATTTCACACTTTTATCTCTATTTCCGTAGCCATAAACCTTAAAGCCGTGTTACTTAAAATGTGAGACATGCTAGCTGTTAGCATGTTGTCGCTAAAATAAATTCTAAATGTTAGCAATTTTATGTAAGCATGCTAACATTTTAGGCTAGCTCTAAAGATTATTTTGGTCATATAACTTGGTATGTGGAACAAGCTAACTGCTAGCTTACCATGAATTGATTAACGTGGATCCCGACTTAAACAAGTTGAAAAACTTATTGGGGTGTTACCATTTAGTGGTCAATTGTACAGAATATGTACCGTACTGTGCAATCTACTAATAAAAGTTTCAATCAATCAATCAAAATGAACTAAAAAAGTCCTCACTTTAATGGTAGCATGTTAACATTAACATGCTACCATTAAAGTAAGGGCTTTTTTAGCTCATTTTGCAACCGTTTACCCGACAGTCATATGACTTGGTATGTGACAGCTGTTAACTGTCAGTGTGCTAACGTTAGCATGCTAACTTTTTCATCTAATTTTACACTTTTATCTCTATTTCCATAGCCATAAACCTTAAAGCCATGTTACTGGAAATGCGAGACATGCTAGCTGTTAGCATGTTGTCGCTAAAAGAAATTCTAAATGTTAGCAATTTTATGTAAGCATGCTAAAATTTTAGGCCAGCATTGTCACTCATTTTGGACATTTACACCTACAACTCCCGGATTCAGACACCCGGCACCATTTCCAATGCACGGCGGCTTCGGCGACCGCCCCAGGCCAGATGTCTGGGGCACAGATAGCAAAACCCATCAACATTTTCGCGTATCTATTTACTGTATTGTCTCCACTTAGTATCAGTGTCTCAACCTTGAGGGACAATCTTGATTTTGTGTTTGCACACATTTTCTTTTTTTTGTTGGTCTAAGTCAGGGGTCACCAACGCGGTGCCCGCGGGCACCAGGTAGCCCGTAAGGACCAGATGAGTCGCCCGCTGGCCTGTTCTAAAAATAGCTCAAATAGCAGCACTTACCAGTGAGCTGACTCTATTTTTTAAATTGTATTTATTTACTCGCAAGCTGGTCTCGCTTTGCTCGACATATTTAATTCTAAGAGAGACAAAATTCCAAGAAAATTTTAAAATCCAAGAAAATATTTTAAAGACTTGGTCTTCACTTGTTTAAATAAATTCAGTTAATTTTCTACTTTGCTTCTTATAACTTTCAGAAAGACAATTTTAGAGAAAAAAAATACAACCTTAAAAATTATTTTAAGATTTTTAAACACATATACCTTTTTACCTTTTAAATTCTTTCCTCTTTTTTCCTGACAATTTCAATCAATGTTCAAGTAAATTAATTTTTTTATTGTAAAGAATAATAAATACATTTCTATTTAATTCTTCATTTTAGCTTCTGTTTTTTCGACGAAGAATATTTGTGAAATATTTCTTCAAACTTATGATTAAAATTCAAAATAATTATTCGGGCAAATTTCGAAAATCTGTAGAATGAAATTTAAATCTTTATTTCAAAGTCTTTTGAATTTCTTTTAAAATTTTTGTTCTGGAAAATCTAAAAGAAATAATGACTTGTCTTAGTTAGAAATATAGCTTGGTCCAATTTGTTATATATTCTAACAAAGTGCAGATTGGATTTTAATCAATTTAAAACAGGTCATCAAAATTTAAAAATTAATCTTAATCAGGAAAAATTACTAATGATGTCCCATAAATTATCTTTTTAATTTTTTCAAAAAGATTTAAATTAGCTAGTTTTTGTCTTCTTTTTTTCGGTTGAATTTTGAATTTTAAAGAGTCGAAATTGAAGATAAACTATGTTTCAAAATTTAATTTTCATTTTTTTCCCTGTTTTCTCCTCTTTTAAACCGTTCAATTAAGTGTTTTTCTCATCATTTATTCTCTACAAAAAACCTCCCGTACAAGTAAAAAAAAAGTACGACGGAATGACAGTCAGAAATACCCATTTTTTTATATATATAGATTTATTTATTAAATGTAAATCAAGCAAATCTGTAGAATCAAATTTAAATCTTATTTCAAAGTCTTTTGAATTTCTTTTAAAATTTTTGTTCTGGAAAATCTAGAAGAAATAATGATTTGTCTTTGTTAGAAATATAGCTTGGTCCAATTTGTTATATATTCTAACAAAGTGCAGATTTGATTTTAACCTTTTTAAAACATGTCATCAAAATTCTAAAATTAATCACAATCAGGAAAAAATAACTAATGATGTCCCATAAATTATTATTTTTTTTTTTTTCAAAAAGATTCAAATTAGCTCGTTTTTCTCTTCTTTTTTTCGGTTGAATTTTGAATTTTAAAGAGTCGAAATTGAAGATAAACTATGTTTCAAAATTTAATTTTCATTTTTTTTCCCTGTTTTCTCCTCTTTTAAACCGTTCAATTAAGTGTTTTTTTCATCATTTATTCTCTACAAAAAACCTTCCGTAAAAGTAAAAAAATGTACGACGGAATGACGGACAGAAATACCCATTTTTTTATATATATATAGATTTATTTATTAAATGTAAATCAAGCAAATCTGTAGAATCAAATTTAAATCTTATTTCAAAGTCTTTTGAATTTCTTTTAAAGTTTTTGTTCTGGAAAATCTAGAAGAAAAAATGATTTGTCTTTTTTAGAAATATAGCTTGGTCCAATTTGTTATATATTCTAACAAAGTGCAGATTGGATTTTAACCTACTTAAAACATGTCATCAAAATTATAAAATTAATCTTAATCAGGAAAAATGACTAATGATGTTCCAAAAATTATTATTTTTTATTTTTTTCAAAAAGATTCAAATTAGCTAGTTTTTCTCTTCATTTTGAATTTTAAAGAGTCAAAATTGAAGATGAAATATGTTTCAAAATTTAATTTTAATTTTTTTTCCTGTTTTCTCCTCTTTTAAACCGTTCAATTAAGTGTTTTTTTCATAATTTATTCTCTACAAAAAACCTTCCGTAAAAGTAAAAAAATGTACGACGGAATGACAGACAGAAATACCCATTTTTTTTAAATATATATAGATTTATTTATTAAATGTAAATCGAGCAAATCTGTAGAATCAAATTTAAATCTTATTTCAAAGTCTTTTGAATTTCTCTTAAAATTTTTGTTCTGGAAAATCTAGAAGAAATAATGATTTGTCTTTGTTAGAAATATAGCTTGGTCCAATTTCTTGTATATTCTAACAAAGTGCAGATTGGATTTTAACTTACTTATAACATGTCATCAAAATTCTAAAATTAATCTTAATCAGGAAAAATGACTAATGATGTCCCAAAAATTATTATTTTTTATTTTTTCAAAAAGATTCGAATTAGCTAGTTTTTCTCTTGATTTTGAATTTTAAAGAGTCAAAACTGAAGATGAACTGTTTCAAAATTTAATTTTCATTTTTTTCGTGTTGTCTCCTCTTTTAAACCGTTAAAATAAGTGTTTTTTTCATCATTTATTCTCTACAAAAACCTTCCGTAGAAGGAAAAAAAATGTATGACAGAATGACAGACAGAAATACCTTTTTTTTTAAATATATATATATATATATATAGATTTATTTATTAAAGGTAAATTGAGCAAATTGGCTATTTCTGGCAATTTATTTAAGTGTGTATCTAACTGGTAGCCCTTCACATTAATCAGTACCCAAGAAGTAGCTCTTGGTTTCAGAAAGGTTGCTGACCCCTGGTCTAAGTAATTTGAACTTTTCATTACTCACGGCAGTTTTCCTCATCGGAGCCGTCTTTACAGTCCGTGTCGCCGTCACAGTACCAATGCTCGGCGATGCAGCTGCCGTCCGTACAGCGGAACTCCTTGTCGGAACATTTCCGCATGTCTGGGAGAAACCAAATCCATGGTAAAAAAAAAAAAAAAAAGGCCGAGGGCTATGTGAACCCTGTGCGAGTTTGTACTCACCGCACTGCTCATCGCTGTTGTCGCCGCAGTCGTTGTCTCCGTCACAGTGCCACAGGCTCCGGATACAGTAGCCGTTTTGGCACTGGAACTCATCTTCCTCGCACTCCCTGGGAGCTGAGGAGACAAACAGTAGACGTGATTCATCCCGTTTTGTACTCCAGGGGTCAAACAATACTGAAGCATCCGTGACTCATGATACACAAGAAGTGATACAGGGCTGGAATTTAACAACCCTCGCGGGATTCAAGTTGCACCACTGGCCCGAAGATGCGAAAGTGTCTGCCGCCAGACCCCCATTGAATGTGCTGGAATGTCTCCACATTTTACCGGCGATGCCAGACATGGCACAGAGATGTATGGATAACCTGCAGATGCATTTACAACGATAAAGTCAACTAAATCACAAAGGTGAGTTTTGTTGATGTTGTTGACTTATGTGCTAATCAGACATATTTGGTCGCGGCGTGACTGCCAGCTAATCGATGCTAAAATGCTACACTAATCGATGCTAACATGCTATATACCGAGGGTGCTAAAGCAGACGTGGCACAGAGATGTATGGATAACCTGCAGATGCATTTGCAACTTTAAAGTAAACGAAATCACAAAGGTGAGTTTTGTTGATGTTGATTGCCAGCTAATCGATGCTAACATGCTACGCTAATCGATGCTAACATGCTATTTACCGGCGGTGCTAAAGCAGTCATGGCACAGAGATGTATGGATAACCTGTAGATGCATTTGCAACGATAAAGTCAACTAAATCACAAAAGTGAGTTTTGTTGATGTTGACTTATGTGCTAATCAGACATATTTGGTCGCGGCGTGACTGCCAGCTAATCGATGCTAACATGCTACACTAATCGATGCTAACATGCTCTATACCGGGGGTGCTAAAGCAGACGTGGCACAGAGATGTATGGATAACCTGCAGATGTATTTGCAACTATAAAGTCAACGAAATCACAAAGGTGAGTTTTGTTGATGTTGATTGCCAGCTAATCGATGCTAACATGCTACGCTAATCGATGCTAACATGCTATTTACCGGCGGTGCTAAAGCAGACATGGCACAGAGATGTATGGATAACCTGTAGATGCATTTGCAACGATAAAGTCAACTAAATCACAAAAGTGAGTTTTGTTGATGTTGACTTATGTGCTAATCAGACATATTTGGTCGCGGCGTGACTGCCAGCTAATCGATGCTAACATGCTACACTAATCGATGCTAACATGCTCTATACCGGGGGTGCTAAAGCAGACTTGGCACAGAGATGTATGGATAACCTGCAGATGCATTTGCAACTATAAAGTCAACGAAATCACAAAGGTGAGTTTTGTTGATGTTTCACGGGAATTAATTATTCCTTCATTTGTTACCAGATTCGCACCTTATTTCACTCGTACTACCACTCGCACCTCTCCACTAGCATCACAGTTAACGTTATCCATTTCGCATGACACTATGTGACGTATGTCGTAAGGTGCGCTTGTTTTACGTCTCTGTGAGAAGAAGAGACAAGGAAGAGGGAGAAACGCCTGTAGTGTAATGCCCGCAGCTAAAAGCAACTGTGTGAGAACATATACTCGAATACTCACGATATAGTCATTTTCGCACTGAGACAAACCCGTGATATATCGAGTATATTCGATATATCGTCCAGCCCTAAGCTGGAGATAGTTTGGTATTGGTAATCAGCTGTCAGTGCTGCTGGAGTGATAGCCATTGCCCCTTACCGCATTTCAAAGCGGTTGCCACGTGCTGAGTGCAACCGAGCGTGGCGTCACGCGCAACTCGGCTTCCGAAACATGGCAGCGTTTGGTTTTAAAGGGGAACATTATCACCAGACCTATGTAAGCGTCAATATATACCTTGATGGTGCAGAAAGTTTTTTCGACTATTTTTTGGAACCTTGGAGACATCACGCCTCGTCGGTGTGTTGTCGGAGGGTGTAACGACACTAACAGGGAGGGATTCAAGTTGCACCACTGGCCCGAAGATGCCAAAGTGTCTGCCGCCAGACCCCCATTGAATGTGCCAGAGTGTCTCCACATTTTACCGGCGATGCAAAGGCAGACATGGCACAGAGATGTATGGATAACCTGCAGATGCATTTGCAACGATAAAGTCAACTAAATCACAAAGGTGAGTTTTGTTGATGTTATTGACTAAAGTGCTAATCAGACATATTTGGTGGCGGCGTGACTGCCAGCTAATCGATGCTAACATGCTATATACCGGCGGTGCTAAAGCAGACATGGCACAGAGATGCATGGATAACCTGCAGATGCATTTGCAACTATAAAGTCAACGAGATCACAAAGGTGAGTTTTGTTGATGTTGACTGCCAGCTAATCGAT
Source organism: Nerophis ophidion (assembly GCF_033978795.1). Lineage (NCBI taxonomy): Eukaryota > Metazoa > Chordata > Actinopteri > Syngnathiformes > Syngnathidae > Nerophis > Nerophis ophidion. The sequence goes on from NC_084635.1 coordinate 5,707,446, forward strand.
GCTAACATGCTACGCTAATCGATGCTAACATGCTATTTACCGGCGGTGCTAAAGCAGACATGGCACAGAGATGTATGGATAAGCTGCAGATGCATTTGCAACTATATTACGTTTCCTTCCACCCACATTTAATGCGAAAAAAACACTTACCAATCGACGGATTTAAGTTGCTCCAGTGTCAAAAGATGTGAAAGTCCTGATCGTTTGGTCCGCACATTTTACCGGCGATGCTAACGCAGCTATTCGGCAATGCTATGGCTATGAATAGCGTCAATAGCTATTCGCTCAATAGCTTCAGTTTCTTCTTCAATACTTTCATACTCCAACCATCTGTTTCAATACATGCGTAATCTGTTGAATCACTTAAGTCGCTGAAATCCGAGTCTGAATCCGAGCTAATGTCGCTATATCTTGCTGTGGTATTCCCATTGTTTGTTTACATTGGCAGCACTGTGTGACGTCACAGGGAAATGGCCGGTGTCTTCGCAGAGAGCAAAAACAAGGCACTTTAAAGCTTTATTTAGGTATATTCCGAGACCGGTAAAATTTTGAAAAAAAATTCAAAAAATACAACAAGCCACTGGGAACTGATTTTTATTGTTTTTAACCCTTTTGAAATTGTGATAATGTTCCCCTTTAAACGGAATAATGATAATTTGCAATGGTTACCGGCTTTTCACACACACAAGCAGATGCGAGCATACTTGGTCAACAGCCATACAGGTCACACTGAGGGTGGCCGTATAAACACCTAAATTAAACACTGTTACAAATATGCGCCACACTGTGTATCCACACCAAACAAGAATGACAAACACACATTTCGGGAGAACATCCATACCGTAACACAACAGAACAAATACCCAGAACCCCTTGCAGCACAAACTCTTCCAGGGCGCTACAATATACACCCGCCACTACCCTCTACAACTTCCCCTGCCCACCTCAACCTCCTCATGCTCTCTCAGGGAGAGCATGTCCCAAATTTCAAGCTGCATTTTGAGGCATGTTAAAAGAAATATTACACTTTGTGACTTCAATAATAAATATGGCAGTGCCATGTTGGCGTTTTTTTCCATAACTTGAGTTGATTTATTTTGCAAAAAAAACCTTGTTACATTGTTTAATGTGTCACAACAAAATTATGCATAATAATGTGTTGATCCCACGACTGTATATATTGTATATATATGTATATATGTATATATATATATATATATATATATATATATATATATATATATATAGTATATATAGTATATATAGGGACGGCGTGGCGCAGTGGGATAGTGGCCGTGTGCAACCCGAGGGTCCCTGGTTCAAATACCACCTAGTACCAACCTCGTCACGTCCGTTGTGTCCTGAGCAAGACACTTCACCCTTGCTCCTGATGGGTGCTGGTTGGCGCCTTGCATGGCAGCTCCCTCCATCAGTGTGTGAATGTGTGTGTGAATGGGTAAATGTGGAAGTAGTGTCAAAGCGCTTTGAGTACCTTGAAGGTAGAAAAGCGCTATACAAGTACAACCCATTTATTTATTTATTATTGGCATCGGTTGATATCGGTATCGGTAATTAAGAGTTGGACGATATCGGAATATCGGCAAAGAAGCCATTATCAGACATCCCCTAGTTGAGGACCCGTGATTTTACGGTAGCTTGATAATCATGGCGGACCAACGACATCGACTTGGCTTCAGAGATTTCCCCGCAGAGTAAACGGATTCAAGGGCCTTGTTTAACGTCATTTTCCCTCGCTTCCCGAAGTGCGTTAAGGAGCGCACTGCTGTGTTTAGATGGAAACAGGTGTGGACAATATTAAAAAAGGACGCACCGAAACCCTTGCAGCACTAACTTTTCCAGGACGCTACAATATACACCCCCCCGCCTCCACCTCCTCATGCTCTCTCAGGGAGAGCACGTCCCAAATTCCAAGCTGCTGTTTTGAGGCATGTTAAAAAAAATAATGCACTTTGTGACTTCAATAATAAATATGGCAGGGCCATGTTGGCATTTTTTTTCCGTAACTTGAGTTGATTTATTTAGGAAAACCTTGTTAAATTGTTTCATGCATCCAGCGGGGCATCACAACAAAATTAAGCATAATAATGTGTTTATTCCACGACTATATATATCGGTATCAGTTGATATCGAAATCAGTAATTAAGAGTTAGACAATAGCGGAATATCAGCAAAAAAGCCATTATCGGACATCTCTAGTTATTAAAGAATAAAAAAAAACTAATATTTGTCTATAAATATATGGATAACGTTAATTTATATTTTTTCTTTATTAGACATTACAAATTATATGATAATATTAAGCTCACACCCCCACACTGCTTTACTTAACCAGTAATCATGATTTCATATTGATAACAATAATTATATTTATTACTATGGCCATAATTGGCAGCCCTGGATCTCATACATGAAAACAATGTTTATCTAATTTTGTATATTGCAAAAGATTCAACAACACAGATGACCAAAATACTGTGTAATTATGCGGTTAAAGTAGACGACTTTTAGCTGTGTGTGTGTGTGCAGCGCTAATATTTCCTGACAGTCCGTGACGTCACGCGTACGCATCATCATTCCGCGACGTTTTCAACAAGAAACTCCCGGGAAATTTAAAATTGCAATTTAGTCAACTAAAAAGGCCGTATTGGCATGTGTTGCAATGTTAATATTTCATCATTGATATATAAACTATCAGACTGTGTGGTCGCTAGTGGCTGAAATGAGATTTTCTTATTTAAACGGGGATAGCAGGTCCATTCTGTGTGTCATACTTGATCATTTCGCCATATTGCCATATTTTTGCTGAAAAGATTTAGTAGAGAACATCCACGATAAAGTTCCCAACTCTGGGTGCTGATAAAAAAGTCTTGCCTTTACCGGAAGTAGCAGACGATGACATCACAAGGGTGAGGGCTCCTCACGTCCTCACATTGTTTATAATGGGAGCTACCAGCAGTAAGAGCTATTCGGACCGAGAAAACGACAATTTCCCCATTAATTTGAGCGAGGATGAAAGATTTGTGGATGATGATATTGGTAACGAAGGACTAGAAAAAAAATAAAAATAATAAAATAAAAAGCGACGGCTCCGGGCGGCGGCCGTGTGAGCGTTTCAGATGTAATTAGACACATTTACTAGGATAATTCTGGAAGATCCCTTATCTGCTTATTGTTTTAATAGTGTTTTAGTGAGATTTTAAAGATTGTAAAGGTCGGATGGCTGCGGTGAACACACTGTGTCTCAGAGAGAAGCCGAGGAGCCAAGCTCAAAGCTGCTGCAGAACGACGAATAATCCACGGATGTCTTCGGTAAGATATATATCACAATTTCCCCATCCAAAAACATGCTGGTTGACGTAGAGAAAACATGTTCGCTTGAATGCTCTGCTTTCACATCAAACAAAAAAACACCGGCTGTATTTCGGTGCTAAAGACAGCTACAATCCACCGCTTTCCACCAACAGCATTCTTCTTTGACGTCTCCATTATTAAATGACAAATTACAAAAGATTCAGCAACACAGATGTCCAAAATACTGTGTAATTATGCGGTTAAAGCAGACGACTTTTAGCTGTGTGTGTGTGCGCAGCGCTAATATTTCCTGACAGTCCGTGACGTCACACGTACGCGTCATCATTCCGCGACATTTTTAACAGGAAACTCCCGGGAAATTTAAAATTGCAATTTAGTCAACTAAATCGGATGTATTGGCATGTGTTGCAATGTTAATATTTCATCATTGATATATCAATCAATCAATGTTTACTTATATAGCCCTAAATCAGTAGTGTCTCAAAGGGCTGCACAAACCACTACGACATCCTTGGTAGGCCCACATAAGGGCAAGGAAAACTCACACCCAGTGGGACATCGGTGACTATGATGACTATGAGAACCTTGGAGAGGAGGAAAGCAATGGATGTCGAGCGGGTCTAACATGATACTGTGAAAGTCCAATCCATATTGGATCCAACACAGTCGCGAGAGTCCAGTCCAAAGCGGATCCAACACAGCAGCGAGAGTCCCGTTCACAGCGGAGCCAGCAGGAAACTATCCCAAGCGGAGGCGGATCAGCAGCGCAGAGATGTCCCCAGCCGATACACAGGCAAGCAGTACATGGCCACCGGATCGGACCGGACACCCTCCACAAGGGAGAGTGGGACATAGGAGAAAAAGAAAAGAAACGGCAGATCAACTGGTCTAAAAAGGGAGTCTATTTAAAGGCTAGAGTATACAAATGAGTTTTAAGGTGAGACTTAAATGCTTCTACTGAGGTGGCATCTCGAACTGTTACCGGGAGGGCATTCCAGAGTACTGGAGCCCGAAATGAACACGCTCTATAGCCCGCAGACTTTTTTTGGGCTTTGGGAATCACTAATAAGCCGGAGTCTTTTGAACGCAGATTTCTTGCCGGGACATATGGTACAATACAATCGGCAAGATAGGATGGAGCTAGACCGTGTAGTATTTTATACGTAAGTAGTAAAACCTTAAAGTCACATCTTAAGTGCACAGGAAGCCAGTGCAGGTGAGCCAGTATAGGTATATATGTATGTATATATGTATATAAAGGTATATACAGTACAGGCGTAATGTGATCAAACTTTCTTGTTCTTGTCAAAAGTCTAGCAGCCGCATTTTGTACCAACTGTAATCTTTTAATGCTAGACATGGGGAGACCCGAAAATAATACGTTACAGTAATCGAGGCATATAAACTATCAGACTGTGTGGTCGGTAGTAGTGGCTTTAAGTAGGCCTTTAAATTTGACGACGGCACCAGTTGCTTTGTAAAGTGGCACTTTCCATCATTTTCAGCAGACTGCATTGCAGAAATGATTAACCCCTCCCCCGCATTCCTCTCACGCGAGACTGCATGGTGGGTAGTAGTGGCTTTCAGTAGGCCTTTAATTTTGCCATCTTTTTTATTTTGGGGATACATTCACACACTAAACTAATAGCCATCAATACATCCATTCATCCATCCTTGCAATGAATTTAATCGTTACGTCATCCAAAACAATCTCTAAAAGGAGCGAGGCAGGCTCAGCCGGACAAATACCTTTGAGTGCTCTAAAGAGCGACTTCTACAGAGGTCGTGTTTCTAGCCTGATGGAAACTATTGCGGGGGGGAGAAAATCAATAAGCTAAATAAAATCCCACTTGCTTGATATGCAAAACCAGTTGGAGTTTACTGCTGCCCTCCCTAGACCCCCCTGCAGCGTGATTTATGCCTTAATTGGGGACCCCGGCTCGGATATAAAAGGAAATGCTATTTCACAAGACAGTTAACCTTGAGACTGAACATAAAAGACTTATTAGTCATCCACGGGCCCCTGCCCACATGAGCTAGTTAGAGAAGTCACTGCCTCGAGTAAACTTTTAGCACCATGACATTGACACGGTTTCTCTTCAAACCCTTTTCTGCAATGACCTACTTTTTTACATTTTCAATCAATCAATCAATCAATGTTTATTTATATAGCCCTAAATCACAAATGTCTCAAATGACTGTACAAATGACTACGACATCCTCGGAAGAACCCACATAAGGGCAAGGAAAACTCACACCCAGTGGGACGCCAGTGACAATGCTGACTATGAGAAACCTTGGAGAGGACCAGTCATATGTGGGCAACCCCCCCCCTAGGGGACCGAAAGCAATGGATATCGAGCGGGTCTAACGTGATACTGTGAAAGTTCAATCCATAGTGGCTCCAACACAGCCGTGAGAGTTCTGTTCAAAGCGGATCCAAGACAGCCGCGAGAGTCCCGTCCACAGGAAATCATCCCAAGCGGAGTCGGATCAGCATCGTAGAACCGATACACAGGCGAGCAGTCCACTCTGGCTCCCGACTCTGGACAGCCAGTACTTCATCCATGGTCATCGGACCGGACCCCCTCTACAAGGGGGTAAGGGGGGGGCAGAGGAGAAAAAGAAAAGAAGCGGCAGATCAACTGGTCTAAAAAAGGAGGTCTATTTAAAGGCTAGAGCAGTGGTGCCCATTACGTTGATCGTGAGCTACCAGTCGACCGCGGGGGGTGTGTCAGTCGATCTCCAGCCAGGCTTTTAAAAAAAATAGACCTAAAAATGAGTGATCATCAATCTTCACCAAGACGTCACTTAAATGACATTCACGGTACCGGAGGGTCTTGTGAGATGACGCTGGCTGCTGCAAGATCATAATTATGAAAATATGACCGAGAGGAAGGCGAGAAACACTTTTTATTTCAACAGACTCTCGCGCCGTAACTTCCGTCAAAACTCTAAAGGCCGACTGCACATTTCCTATCTTCACAATAAAAGCCCTGCTTCATGCTGCCTGCGCTAACTAAATACAGAGTCTCGGAAAACTGGCGTGCACAAGCGATCCCTCAGAAAGCTGGCGTGCACAAGTGCTTCCCGAGACTCTTATTTTGTTAGCGCAGGCAGCATGAAGCAGGGCTTTTATTGTGAAGATAGGAAATGTGCAGTCGGCCTTTAGAGTTTTGACGGAAGGGACGGCGCGAAAGTCTGTTGAAATAAAAAGTGTTTCTCGCCTTCCTCTCTGTCATTTTTTCATAATAATGAACTGGCAGCAGCCAGCGTCATCTCACAAGACCCTCGGGTGCCGTGAATGTCAATCAAGCAAGCTACGGAATTTGCCGCCAATGTTTTTCTTGTCAAGTGTATGGAAGCTGGATGAATTAGATGCCAAAAACCAACCACTTTCATGTGGTATTGTACAGAAAGGACAACTTTTTTTCTCCTCCATTTGAAAATGTGGGCGTTATCATCATTACTGTCTGATTCCAATCAATGCAAGTCATCAGAATCAGGTAATACACCAACTTATATTCTTGTCTTTGTGAAAGAAAGACATCTATATGTGTTACACATGCTTGTATTATCATTAAACACATTTAACTTGTTTACAAAAATGTCTCTTTCATAAATAAATAAATATAAATGATATATAAATGAGGTAGATCCCCTCGAGTTGGTCAATTGAAAAGTAGCTCGCCTGCAGAAAAAGTGTGGGCACCCCTGGGCTAGAGTATACAAATGAGTTTTAAGGTGAGACTTAAATGCTTCTACTGAGGTGGCATCTCGAACTGTTACCGGGAGGGCATTCCAGAGTACTGGAGCCCGAACGGAAAACGCTCTATAGCCCGCAGACTTTTTTTGGGGCTTTAGGAATCACTAATAAGCCGGAGTCCTTTTTCTTAAAAATTCATCACACTATTGGACGGCGTGGCGCAGTGGAAGAGTGGCCGTGCGCAACCCGGGGGTCCCTGGTTCAATCCCCACCTAGTACCGACCTCGTCACGTCCGTTGTGTCCTGAGCAAGACACTTCACCCTTGCTCCTGATGGGTGCTGGTTGGCACCTTGCATGGCAGCTCCCTCCATCAGTGTGTGAATGTGTGTGTGAATGGGTAAATGTGGAAGTAGTGTCAAAGCGATTTGAGTACCTTGAAGGTAGAAAAGCGCTATACAAGTACAACCCATTTATCATTATTTATCATTTACTCCCATCATTTAAAGGCCTACTGAAAGCCACTACTAGCGACCACGCAGTCTGATAGTTTATATATCAATGATGAAATATTAACATTGCAACACATGCCAATACGGCCGCTTTAGTTTACTAAATTGCAATTTTAAAATTCCCGCGGAGTTTCCTGTTGAAAACGTTGCGGAATGATGACGTCTGTTAGTGACGTTATTGGTTGGAGGGGACATTTTAGCCCAGCACCACTTACGGTTAAAAGTGGTCTCTTTTCATCGCATAATTACACAGTATTTTGGACGTCTGTGTTGCTGAATCTTTTGCAATCTGTTCATTTAATAATGGAGACGTCAAAGAAGAAAGCTGTTGGTTGAAAGCGGTGTATTGCAGCTGCCTTTAGCACCGAGACACAGCCGATGTTTCTTTGTTTGTTGTGAAGCGGAGCAACCAAGCGAACATGTTTTCTCTACGTCAACCGGCATGTTTCGGATAGGGAAATTGTGATACATATATCTTACCGGAGACATCATTGGATTATTCGTCCTCCTGCAGCAGCGGCAGCTGTGAGCTTGGCTCCTCGGCTTCTCTCTGAGACACTTTGTGTTCACCGCAGCGGTGTTAATTTTGACAGCAAAATTTGATTTAGTTTTAGTCATAGTCTTTTGACTAAAATGTAATTTAGTTTCAGTCATAATTTAGTCATTTAGTTTTAGTTGACGAAATATCATAAGATTATAGTCGACGAAAACTACAGTAGATTTAGTCGACTAAAGGGTAATATGTAAACTTTCCCTTCAATTTCTGAAAGTCAAAGCAAAACAGCGGAAAAATCACCGATACAAGTCGTATTTTGATGAAAATCATGTCTCAAATTTAGTATTTCACGAGGAAGCCGTGTAATAAACGGGATAACGTCGAGTGAGTTGTATGTTGTGGAAAATTTCGGGGTGATTCAACTGTAAATGTCGCTTCAAGTTTGTCGTGTTTTTCCCCGTAATTCTTACACTGCGTCTTATTACCTTTGACGTCAAATATAAAATGTCCCCATATGTCCTCTCTTCTCTTCCTCCCCGGCGTTGACATGTTGTCTTCTGCAGTCTCAAACCCAAACTACGTTTACGTAACTTCCTTACCACGACGCTCTGATTGGTTCTCTTCCCAACTCCTCCCGCCTCTTCCTAACAAAATGAGTTCCGATTGGATCTCGTCTCTGGCAGACATTTTCGTCTCGTTTTTATTCGTTGACGAATATGTCAACACACCTCGTCATCGTCTTAGCCCACGTCAATTATTTTTTATTTAGTTATTGTCTCGTTTTAGTCGGAAAAAAAGGTCGTTAACGATAACTATGACGAAAATTTTTCGTCAATAAAATTAACACTGCACCGCAGCCACCCGACCTTGAGGTATGACTTTACAATCTTTAAAATCTCACTAAAACACTGTTAAAACAATAAGCAGATAAGGGATCTTTCTGAATTATCCTAGTAAATGTGTCTAAGTACATCTGAAACGCTCACACTGCCGTCGCCCGGAGCCGTCTCTTTTTTTTTTTTTCTATTCCTTCACTATCATTATACTATCCATCCATTTTCTACCGCTTATTCCCTTTTGGGGTCGCGGGGGGCGCTGGCGCCTATCTCAGCTACAATCGGGCGGAAGGCGGGGTACACCCTGGACAAGTCGCCACCTCATCGCAGGGCCAACACAGATAGACAGACAACATTCACACACTAGGGACCATTTAGTGTTGCCAATCAACCTATAACATCATTCCACTTTTTTTAAATATTTTTTAAATTTTTGCAATACTATCATCCATCCATTTCCTACCGCTTATTCCCTTTTGGGGTGGCGGGGGGCGCTGGCGCCTATATCAGCTACAATCGGGCGGAAGGCGGGGTACACCCTGGACAAGTCGCCACCTCATCGCAGGGCCAACACAGATAGACAACATTCACACACTAGGGCCAATTTAGTGTTGCCAATCAACCTATCCCCAGGTGCATGTCTTTGGAAGTGGGAGGAAGCCGGAGTACCCGGAGGGAACCCACGCATTCACGGGGAGAACATGCAAACTCCACACAGAAAGATCCCGAGCCTGGATTTGAACCCAGGACTGCAGGAACTCCGTACTAATTCACGAATATTTCATCCTAGCTCAAATTAATGGGGAAATTGTCGCTTTCTCGGTCCGAATTGCTCTTACTGCTGGTGGCTCCCATTATAAACAATGTGAATATGTGTGGAACCATGCAACTCGTGACGTCACGCGCACATACTTCCGGTAAAGGGAAGGCTTTTCTATTAGCGACCAAAAGTTGCGAACTTTATAGTCATGTTCTCTACTAAATCCTTTCAGCAAATATCGTGAAATGTGTCTAAAAACATCTCACTGCCCTCGCCTTTTTTTTATTACTTTTTTTTTTCTCTAGGCCTTCACTCTAAATTTCCTCATCCACAAATATTTCATCCTCGCTCAAATTAATGGGGAAATTGTCGCTTTCTCGGTCCGAATCGCTCTAGCTGCTTCTGGCTATGATTATAAACAATGTTCAGATGTGAGGAGCCCTATAAACCGTTACAGCTAAAAGTTGTCTCTTTTCATCGCATAATTACACAGTATTTTGGACATTTGTGTTGCTGAATCTTTTGCAATTTATTCAATTAATAATGGAGAAGTCAAAGTAGAAAGATGGAGGTGGGAAGCTTTAACCTTTAGCCACACAAACACACGGTGTTTCCTTGTTTAAAATTCCCGGAAGTGAAGCTTTACTATGGATCGGAGCGGTCAAGCGAACATGGATCCCGACTACATGTGAACCGGCAGTTTTCGGTGAGAAAATTGTGGGAATAAGTCGCCTCTTACCGGAGATCAGCAGAGCCAGCATCCTCCTGCAGCTGCCGATATTTCTCTCAGAGACTCTGGCATCAAAACACCTGTGGCCACACCCCTTCGACTTTAAGGTACTATTTAACTCACTAAAACACTAGCAACACAATAGGCAGATAAGGGATTTCCCAGAATTATCCTAGTAAATGTGTCTAAAAACATCTCACTGCCCTCGCCTTTTATTTTCTTTCTAGGCCTTCACTCTAAATTTCCTCATCCACAAATCTTTCATCCTCGCTCAAATTAATGGGGAAATTGTCGCTTTATCGGTCCGAATCGCTCTAGCTGCTTCTGGCTATGATTATAAACAATGTTCAGATGTGAGGAGCCCTACAACCCGTGACGTCACGCGCACATTGTCTGCTACTTCCGGTACAGGCAAGGCTTTTTTATTAGCGACCAAAAGTTGCGAACTTTATCGTTGATGTTCTCTACTAAATCCTTTCAGAAAAAATATGGCAATAACGCGAAATGATCAAGTATGACACATAGAATGGACTTGCTATCCCCGTTTAAAAAGGAAAATCTAATTTCAGTAGGCCTTTAAAGCACTGGATGGATTTTCTAAAGTGGTCTTCTGCGGTCCCCGCCCGTAATCAATGGACTATTGCTGCCCCCACCGGCCCAGGGCAGAGTAAACACGTTAGTCGGGGGGAACAAATGACTGATGGCCCAAGCCAGGTAGCAATCTGTAATCTATGCAAGTGTGTGTGTGTGTGTGTGTGTGTGTGTGTGTGTGTGTGTGTGTGTGTGTGTGTGTGTGTGTGTGTGTGTCTGATAGACCAATGGTTCTAAAAAGGGGGTACTTGAAGGTTGTCATGCCTGGATTGAGGTTATTTTTGCTTCTTCGATGCAGAGAGGATACGGGACGAGCCAGACGAGAGTGTAAGTACATGGTTGTTTATTTGACCACTACATACAAAAATAAACGAACTCAGGGCGCTCACAAAGAGGTACAAAACGTGGCTACAAAAATACAAACGGGAAAACAAAACAACTGCTCGATGGCATGATACTAGGACCTTTACAGTTCCTAATATACGTAAATGACATGCCATCAGCATGCCACTGTGAATTGTTCCTGTTTGCGGATGACTCGGCCCTGCTGGTATCCGGCAAGGACAAGTCACAGGTGGAACAAATCCTCAGTGCTGAACTCCTCAATATTTGCACCTGGCTCGCTGACAACAAGCTATCCATACACTTAGGTAAAAGGGAATCCATCCTATTTGGGTCCCATATCAAACCTAAGAAGGTCAGTGACTTCACTATAAAAGTGGGTGACATTGTTATCACCAGGAAGGATGAGATCACCTACCTAGGTTCCATTCTAGAGGCTAATCTTTCCTGTGATAAAATTGCAACCAAGGTGATCAAAAAGCTCAACAAAAGAACGAGATTCCTCTACAGAATCTCCTCTCTGGTCAACAAAAGCACCTTGAGGATTCTAGCGGGAACTCTCATTCAACCCTTCTTCCATTACGCTTGCACCTCCTGGTACCCCAGCACCTCCAAAACCCTCAAATCTAGACTCCAAACATCCCAGAATAAGCTAGTCCGGTTACTTTTAGACCTCCACCCCAGATCACACCTCAATCCAACCCACTTCTCCAAAGTGGGCTGGCTCAGGGTGGAGGACAGAGTAAAACAACTTGCACTGAGCCT
>NC_084635.1:5719534-5722034 GCF_033978795.1 Nerophis ophidion
GCTCGCCTGTATCGGTTGGGGACATCTCTACGCTGCCGATCCGCTTGAGATGGTTTCCTGTGGACGGGACTCTCGCTGCTGTCTTGGATCCGCTTGAACTGAACTCTCGCGGCTGTGTTGGAGCCACTATGGATTGAACTTTCACAGTATCATGTTAGACCCGCTCGACATCCATTGCTTTCGGTCCCCTAGAGAGGGGGGGTTGCCCACATCTGAGGTCCTCTCCAAGGTTTCTCATAATCAGCATTGTCACTGGCGTCCCACTGGATGTGAATTCTCCCTGCCCACTGGGTGTGAGTTTTCCTTGCCCTTTTGTGGGTTCTTCGAGGATGTTGTAGTCGTAATGATTTGTGCAGTCCTTTGAGACATTTGTGATTTGGGGCTATATAAATAAACATCGATTGATTGATTAATTGAATATAGGTTGAAATGGATTTGCAAATCATCGTATTCTCTTTTTATTTACCATTTACACAACGTGCCAACTTCACTGAATTGGAGTTTTGTAAAATATGCATTATAGTGAGTGAAGCTCTATGTGGAGAATGATTGACTGTATAAAACAGGACATGCTTAGTGTTTAATTTCAACAACTCCTATGCATCTTTCATTTGTCGTCAGTCGACACACAACACTGACAATTTCCTCCACTAAACTGGCAGTTAAATCCCAATTAAAACCGGATTTTACTCACATTTAATGCCTGCACTAACCTGCGCTTCTCCCCCCGCTGGCCCCTGCTCGCCGTGTTTGATGCCATCAGCGAGGTGAACAAAGAAAGGTCAAAGGTGGCCAAGCCCTCAAGACCTGATCACTCACCCACCTGCCAAACGGCAAAAAGGGCAAAGGGTCCTCGCCGCTTTGAGTCATTACCAGGCTTCCTGACTGTGTGTTTGTATGTATTTATTTTTTAAACGTACGGAATCATCAATCAATCAATGTCAATCAATGTTTACTCATATAGCCCTAAATCACTAGTGTCTCAAAGGGCTGCACAAACCACTACGACATCCTCGGTAGGCCCACATAAGGGCAAGGAAAACTCACACCCAGTGGGACGTCGGTGACAATGATGACTATGAGAACCTTGGAGAGGAGGAAAGCAATGGATGTCGAGCGGGTCTAACATGATACTGTGAAAGTTCAATCCATAATGGATCCAACACAGTCGCGAGAGTCCAGTCCAAAGCGGATCCAAAACAGCAGCGAGAGTCCCGTTCACAGCGGAGCCAGCAGGAAACCATCCCAAGCGGAGGCGGATCAGCAGCGCAGAGATGTCCCCAGACAATACACAGGCAAGCAGTACATGGCCACCGGATCGGACCGGACCCCCTCCACAAGGGAGAGTGGGACATAGGAGAAAAAGAAAAGAAACGGCAGATCAACTGGTCTAAAAATGGAGTCTATTTAAAGGCTAGAGTATACAAATGAGTTTTAAGGTGAGACTTAAATGCTTCTACTGAGGTAGCATCTCGAACTGTTACCGGGAGGGCATTCCAGAGTACTGGAGCCCGAACGGAAAACGCTCTATAGCCCGCAGACTTTTTTTGGGCTTTGGGAATCACTAATAAGCCGGAGTCCTTTGAACGCAGATTTCTTGATCATGATCATATTCCCTTTAAAAAAGACATACACTCTTTAGGTCAGTGTCTCAAACTAAATAAGTGAAGTGAATTTATATAGCGCTTTTTCATCTCTGCGCTGCTGACCGCCTCCGCTTGGGATGGTTTCCTGCTGGCTCCGCTGTGAACGGGACTCTCGCTGCTGTGTTGGATCCGCTTTGGACTGGACTCTCGCGACTGTGTTGGATCCATTATGGATTGAACTTTCACAGTATCATGTTAGACCCCGCTCGACATCCATTGCTTTCCTCCTCTCTAAGGTTCTCATAGTCATTATTGTCACCGACGTCCCACTGGGTGTGAGTTTTCCTTGCCCTTATGTGGGCCTACCGAGGATGTCGTGGTGGTTTGTGCAGCCCTTTGAGACACTAGTGATTTAGGGCTATATAAGTAAACATTGATTGATTGATTGATTTTTCTCTAGTGACTCAAAGCGCTTTACATAGTGAAACCCAATATCTAAGTTTACATTCAAACCAGTGTGGGTGGCACTGGGAGCAGGTGGGTAAAGTGTCTTGCCCAAGGACACAACGGCAGTGACTAGGATGGCGGAAGCGGGAATCGTACCCGCAACCCTCAAGTTGCTGGCAGGGCCGCTCTACCAACCGAGCTAAAACCACCTTGATGAAGGTGGAATAAGATGAAAAAACATGGAGAGCGGGAGAGAATGGAAATGCATTAAAAAATAAGCAGTTTGAGACAAAGGGGGAGGAATCACAATTTACGCTGAAAAGCTAAAAAATTCATACCTGCTTCACAAACACACACGCACACACACACACAGAAAATAAAAGAAGGCAACATTATCTGTCGCCGATGTTTCGCTTTGCAGATTTCATGGTCCGCCTCCTGCAGAATTCAACTTACTAAATAATTGA
>NC_084635.1:5727034-5749534 GCF_033978795.1 Nerophis ophidion
TTTCTTACACTAAACTCAGCACATTCCTGCTTAACTTGATATCCGCTGTGGATGAGGAAAGTGAGAGTGAAGGACTAGAGCAGGGGTGTCAAACTCAAATACAGAGTGGGCCAAAATCTAAAACTGAACAAAGCCGCGGGCCAAGGTTGAACAAACGAACCTTTTAATAGGGACCCAAACAGGCTTTTCATTGAATATTGAACAAGCAAACCTTATATAACTTTATAGTGACATGCAAAATCGAGTTTCAAATAATAATAATAATAATGTGAAGATCAAAATAAACTTTTTTTCCACAGGCTAATAATACATTTGAAAATAAAATAACAATGAATGAATCAAACATAATAGCAAGAGAAAGTGCGTGAATAAAACGTTACTTAGGGCTCAATTTGCGACACTGATTTGCTTTAAAACTAAATATGGAACAAGTGACGCTTATATAGCTTAATAGTGCAAAATCCACTTTCAAAAAAAGAAACGAAAAAACATCAATAGTATATTAAATAAAATTTGAATGAAAAATGTTATGCCTCTTTTCTACTTGCAGCCCTCTGAGGTAAATATCAACATTAACTTTTTCCACAGGCTAATAAATTAGAAAATAAAATAACAATGAGGTGGGCAGGGTTTGAGGGGGGTAGGGTATGGTGGTAGCGGGCGTGCTGCAAGGGTTTCTGGGTATTTGTTAAATGATAAATGGGTTGTACTTGTATAGCGCTTTTACTCAAAGCGCTTTGACACTACTTCCACATTTACCCATTCACACACACATTCACACACTGATGGAGGGAGCTGCCATGCAAGGCGCCAACCAGCACCCATCAGGAGCAAGGGTGAAGTGTCTTGCTCAGGACACAACGGACGTGACGAGGTTGGTACAACGTGGGAATTGAACCAGGGACGCTCGGGTTGCGCACGGCCACTCTCCCCACTGCGCCACGCCGTTCTATTGTGTTACAGTGTGGATGTTCTGCCGAAATGCGTTTGTCATTCTTATTTGGTGCGGGTTCGCAGAGTGGCACATATTTGTTACAGTGCTCAAGTTGTTTATACGGCCACCTTCAGTGTGACCTGTATGGCTGTGGACCAAGTATGAATTGCGATCACTTGTGTGTGTCTGTGAAAGCCATTAGATATTTTGTGATTGGGCCGGCACGCAAATTCAGTGTCTTTAAGGCACGCCCCGAGTATTGTTGTCCGGGTGGAAATCGGGAGAAAGGTTGCCCGGGAGATTTCCGGGAGGGGGCACTGAACTTCAGGAGTCATCCAGGGTTGGCAAGTATGAGTATTAGCGGTGAATGTGGTGTTATAATATGTGATATTGTCATTATATAATGTTAATTTGATATTGCCTCAAGGGCCAAATTAAATTACATGGCGGGCCAAAATTGGCCCGCGGGCCAGAGTTTGACACCCATGGTCTAATGACTGCCTCTTTGTCACGGGCAGACACAGCTGATTGAATTACGGCCCAGGGATGGATGAAAGCAGGAGGAGGGGAGCTCGCCATCCTGCCTGCCGGCGGTCTGGCCCGTCAATACCAGATATTAAATATTGACCGGGGCTACCCAGACTTTATGAAAAATGCACGACGCCACACGGCGAGTTAACCATGGCAGCAGACGGGCAGACAACTCGGTGAGTGAATTAAGTGTGTGTGGCGCGGGGTCTCTTGGTAAAGCCCCACTGACCCACATACCCGAACTGGGGTATTGCATTATTCAAGACAAAGAGAGGGAGAAACCATCAAACTGCTTGCACAGTCAGTCCACATTTTTTTTTTGCACTAATTTAACAACCGGGGTGCACATCTGGATCATGTTTTATCCAGCAGGTGGGATGCTGTAGTGTTTATTTGACATTCTATATCAGGAGTCACCAACCTTTTTGAAAGCAAGAGCTACTTCTTGGGTACTGATTAATGCGAAGGGGCTACCAGTTTGATACACACTTCAATAAATTGCCAGAAATAGCCACTTTCCTCAATTTACCTTTAATAAATAAATCTATATACATAAAAAAAAATGGGTATTTCCGTCTGTCTTTCCGTCGTACATTTTTTTTTAAACCAAAAGCTACTTCTTGGGTACTGATTAATGGGAAGGGCTACCAGTTTGATACACACTTAAATAATTGCCAGAAATAGCCAATTTGCTCAATTTACCGTTAATAAATAAATCTATATACATAAAAAAATTGGTATTTCTGTCTGTCTTTCCGTCGTACATTTTTTTTTAAACCAAAAGCTATTTCTTGGGTACTGATTAATGCGAAGGGCTACCAGTTTGATACACACTTAAATAAATTGCCAGAAATAGCCAATTTGCTCAATTTACCTTTAATAAATAAATCTATATACATAAAAAATGGGTATTTCTGTCTGTCTTTCCGTCGTACATTTTTTTTAAAACCAAAAGCTACTTCTTGGGTACTGATTAATGCGAAGGGCTACCAGTTTGATACACACTTCAATAAATTGCCAGAAATAGCCAATTTGCTCAATTTATCTTTAATAAATAAATCTATATACATAAAAAAATGGGTATTTCTATCTGTCTTTCCGTCGTAAATTTTTTTTTAAAGCAAGAGCTACTTCTTGGGTACTGATTAATGCGAAGGGCTACCAGTTTGATACACACTTCAATAAATAGCCAGAAATAGCCAATTTGCTCAATTTACCTTTAATAAATAAATCTATATACATAAAAAAATGGGTATTTCTGTCTGTCTTTCCGTCGTACATTTTTTTTTTTAAACCAAAAGCTACTTCTTGGGTACTGATTAATGGGAAGGGCTACCAGTTTGATACACACTTCAATAAACTGCCAGAATTTGCTCAATTTACCTTTAATAAATACATCTATAAACATAAAAAAAATGGGTATTTCTGTCTGTCTTTCCGTCGTACATTTTTTTTGGAAACCAAAAGCTACTTCTTGGGTACTGATTAATGCGAAGGGCTACCAGTTTGATACACACTTCAATAAACTGCCAGAAATAGCCAATTTGCTCAATTTATCCTTAATAAATAAATCTATATACATAAAAAAATGGGTATTTCTGCCCGTCTTTCCGTCGTACATTTTTTTTTTAAACCAAAAGCTACTTCTTGGGTACTGATTAATGCGAAGGGCTACCAGTTTGATACACACTTAAATAAATTGCCAGAAATAGCCAATTTGCTCAATTTACCTTTAATAAATAAATCTATATACATAAAAAATGGGTATTTCTGTCTGTCTTTCCGTCGTACATTTTTTTTAAAACCAAAAGCTACTTCTTGGGTACTGATTAATGCGAAGGGCTACCAGTTTGATACACACTTCAATAAATTGCCAGAAATAGCCAATTTGCTCAATTTATCTTTAATAAATAAATCTATATACATAAAAAAATGGGTATTTCTATCTGTCTTTCCGTCGTAAATTTTTTTTTAAAGCAAGAGCTACTTCTTGGGTACTGATTAATGCGAAGGGCTACCAGTTTGATACACACTTCAATAAATAGCCAGAAATAGCCAATTTGCTCAATTTACCTTTAATAAATAAATCTATATACATAAAAAAATGGGTATTTCTGTCTGTCTTTCCGTCGTACATTTTTTTTTTTAAACCAAAAGCTACTTCTTGGGTACTGATTAATGGGAAGGGCTACCAGTTTGATACACACTTCAATAAACTGCCAGAATTTGCTCAATTTACCTTTAATAAATACATCTATAAACATAAAAAAAATGGGTATTTCTGTCTGTCTTTCCGTCGTACATTTTTTTTGGAAACCAAAAGCTACTTCTTGGGTACTGATTAATGCGAAGGGCTACCAGTTTGATACACACTTCAATAAACTGCCAGAAATAGCCAATTTGCTCAATTTATCCTTAATAAATAAATCTATATACATAAAAAAATGGGTATTTCTGCCCGTCTTTCCGTCGTACATTTTTTTTTTAAACCAAAAGCTACTTCTTGGGTACTGATTAATGCGAAGGGCTACCAGTTTGATACACACTTAAATAAATTGCCAGAAATAGCCAATTTGCTCGATTTACCTTTAATAAATACATTTATATACATAAAAAAATGGGTATTTCTGTCTGTCTTTCCGTCGTACATTTTTTTTTTAAACTAAAAGCTACTTCTTGGGTACTGATTAATGCGAAGGGGCTACCAGTTTGATACACACTTAAATAATTGCCAGAAATAGCCAATTTGCTCAATTTACCTTTAATAAATAAATCTATATACATAAAAAAATGGGTATTTCTGTCTGTCTTTCCGTCGTACATTTTTTTTTTTGAAACCAAGAGCTACTTCTTGGGTACTGATTAATGCGAAGGGCTACCAGTTTGATACACACTTCAATAAATTGCCAGAAATAGCCAATTTGCTCAATTTACCTTTAATAAATAAAATTATATACATAAAAAAATGGGTATTTCTGTCTGTCTTTCCGTCGTACATTTTTTTGAAACCAAGAGCTACTTCTTGGGTACTGATTAATGCGAAGGGCTACCAGTTTGATACACACGTCAATAAATTGCCAGAAATAGCCAATTTGCTCAATTTACCTTTAATAAATAAATCTATATACATAAAAAAATGGGTATTTCTCTCTTTCCGTCGTACATTTTTTTTTCCTTTTACAGAAGGTTTTTTTTGTAGAGAATAAATTATGCAAAAAACACTTAATTGAAGTGAATTATATTTATATAGCGCTTTTCTCTAGTGACTCAAAGCGCTTTACATAGTGAAACCCGATATCTGAGTTACATTTAAACCAGTGTGGGTGGCACTGGGGGCAGGTGGGTAAAGTGCCTTGCCCAAGGACACAGCGGCAGTGACTAGAATGGCGGAAGCGGGAATCGAATCTGCAACCCTCACGTTGCTGGCACGGCCACTCTACCAACCGAGCTATGCCGCTCCACAAATTGAATGGTTTAAAAGAGGAGAAAACACGAAAAAAAAAAAGAAAATTAAATTTTGAAACATAGTTTATCCTCAATTTCGACTCTTTAAAATTCAAAATGAAGAGAAAAACTAGCTAATTCGAATCTTTTTGAAAAAATTAAAACAAATAATTTATGGAACATCATTAGTAATTTTTCCTGATTAAGATTAATTTTAGAATTTTGATGACAAGTTTTAAATAGGTTAAAATCCAATCTGCACTTTGTTAGAATATATAACAAATTGGACCAAGCTATATTTCTAACAAAGACAAATCATTATTTCTTCTATATTTTCCAGGACAAAAAATCTAAAAAAAACCTCAAAACACTTTGAATGAAGATTTAAATTTGATTCTACAGATTTTGTAGATTTTTTTAAATAGGTTAAAATCCAATCTGCACTTTGTTAGAATATATAACAAATAGGACCAAGCTTTATTTCTAACAAACACAAATAATTATTTCTTCTAGATTTTCCAGGACAAAACATCTAAAAGAAACTCAAACGACTTTGAATTAAGATTTAAATTGGATTCTACAGATTTTGTAGATTTGCTTTAAAAAGGTTAAATTCCAATCTGAACTTTGTTAGAATATATAAGAAATTCGACCAAGCTATATTTCTAACAAAGACAAATCATTATTTCTTCTAGATTTTCCAGGAAAAAAATCTAAAACAAATTCAAAATACTAAGATTTAAATTTGATTCTACAGATTTTCTAGATTTGCCAGAATATTTTTATTTTTTATTTTAATCATAATAAGTTTGAAGACATATTTCACAAATATTCTTTGTCGAAAAAACAGAAGCTAAAATGAAGAATTAAATTATAATGTATTTTTTATTCTTTACAATAAAAAAAAATACATGTACTTAACCACTGATTTAAATTGTCAGGAAAGAAAAGGAATTAATTTAAAAAGGCAAAAAGGTATATGTGTTTAAAAATACTTTTGGCATTATAGTGTATCATCAAGTTCAACATCTTGCAATATGAGTTTTTAATATAACCCATTGCGTAAATTGTTTTAAATAATTAAAAAAAAACTGGCATCATCAGAACATAATATTACTATCATTAAGTTCATTACTCCAGTTCTTAATATCGGTTGTGAGCTTACACAAACCCCAACAGGGGTGAAGATGCAACATTTAACCGTGATTTCAAAGTTTAAAAATAAATTAAAACTCATTAAGAAAAGAAAATATCTGCTTACAAATATAGGCTCCGAGGGAAAAAGTAAAACTGTGTACAAAATACAAATAAGTGATGATTACATTGCAATGATTAAATGTGATGCAAGATAAACATTGAACTTTTTTCGGCGTACACCCGCCTGGTACAGTCCCTGCTTTTCTGTTCCGCCCGGGACCGGAACCTGGGCATGAGAGACGGGTGTGCTAACTACCGAGCTAAGAAAAAAATATATATTTGACTCTTATCCACCATAAACAATTATAAATGCCAGTTATCATTACCACTGCAATGTATAACTGTGTACCAGAGGTGGGACCAAGTCATTGTTTTGCAAGTCACAAGTAAGTCTCAAGTCTTTGCCCTCAAGTCTCGAGTCAAGACAGGCAAGTCCCGAGTCAAGTCCAAAGTCAAGACTGGAAAGTCTCAAGTCAAGTCCCAAGTCCTGCATTTTGAGTTTTGAGTCATTTCAAGTCCTTTTAACCCCAGACTAATATATTTACACAGATTGTGTATGATTTTAAAACGCTGTATGCATTTATTAAAACAAGTGCATTTGAAACTGCAGGAAAAAAATAGTGCTGACATTGCACTTCATAATAGCACTATTAACCCGTCATTTTAAACATTTAACTCATTCCTTTACAGAATAAACACATTTTAAAAAAACAAGTGCAACTGTACTTATTTGCACAAAGGTGTTAACATTGTATTTCCATGGCATTTTGCATTGTAACTAGTTCCACGGCAGTTTCTATCCTGTTTTTACCTTATCTCATCTCATACTGTATGTGTGTTTATGTGTGCGTACACATGAAAAACATAACAAATACATGAACATAACAATGAACAGAGTCGTACTTTTTAGATGTCAGGGCCCTATGCAATATGTACACATATTCTTAATATAGTATACATTTTAACCAACCTTTATTTGACTATGTCTGTCTTTTCGTAGGTGGCTAAGATACGCGGTGCTGCTGACCGCCGTCTAACGTTGCGTTACTGTGTGTGATGCATTCTCCAACGTAACGTTATGTGTAGGTACCTCATGCAACCCCGCTTAAAAAAAAATCACCTGACAAAAAGTATGAATAAAGTAGCGAACTGCAGTGGACGCAAAAGATTGTCGTGTTTGCAATGACATTATAACCATAGACATCTTATAAGTAGACACAGCATTGGCTGCTATTACACGAGCAATTTGGCCGCCATCTTGAAGAGGCGACAAGGTGCCAGCGAGCAGCCTAAACTGACAGGTAGAAAACAAAGATGTCGGGCTGGTGTTCAGCGTTTTCCTGCTCAAATGAGAGGACTGTTGAAAATAGGATTCTGGGGCTTACTTTTCATAAGTAAGATTTAACATTAACGTACTATTGGTTGTATTTTGTGAAAATAATATCACCACAAAGTTGAGAAGGAGCAAAGATCTTCAATATTTGTATGTGAAAATCACAAAGAAATCTTCTGGGGGAGGATGACCCCGCCCCTACAGGTATTTGGTTAACAAACTTTCAGCCCCACCTAAAACAAAATTCACCAGCCACCACTGATTATGATGCATTCTCATTTTAGGCAAAATATAAGACAATACTCTCTTAACAGTCACCTTGGACGTATCCTCGCTCATCCATTCGGACTGGACACTGGCCGAGAGTGGAGTCGGCTGTCTTGGTTGCTTTGTTGGGTCTGCTTCTGTCTCTGACCATGCTCCCTCCACCCCAGCAGACGATGGCGTGGAACACCGCAGAGGCCATCACAGTGGATTTGTTTATTTTACTTTTTATTCATAGCTGTATGTAGAAGTGTCTGGTTGTATCTGCTGCTTTAATGTCTTTATTGTCCTCTGTGTTCTTTGATGTCTGATGTTTCCCTCTTACACACATGGAAGAGGGATGTGTACCATGGTTATGAGTCGTTTTTTAATTTTTTTTATTTATTTGTTTTTTTCCCTTGGCCTCAGTCTGCACCTCCTCTCCAGGGCCCAGGCAAAGACCGATTTTTTAAATTTTATTTTAATCTTCTTTTTTTTCTCCCCCCCCACCCCTTATTTTACCTTTATCTCATCTTTTTTGTAAGGGGCGCTGGAAGCCGGCAGACCCGTCAGCGATCCTGTTCTGTCTCCCTGTAATGTTTGTCTAAACTTGAATGGGATTGTGCTGAAAATTTTAATTTTCCTGAAGGAACTCTCCTGACGGAATAAATAAAGTACTATCTAATCTAATCTAATTGTAACCAGGAATAAGTCTTCAAGTAACAATATTCAAATACTAACTTTGTTGGGTAAGACAGACTTTGGTTTTATTCTGAATCCAGTGAAACAGATTGGTGGTTTTAGTTCATATAAAGACTTTCAGGTGTTTATATATGTTTAAGTATTTGGCAGACACTTTTGTCCAAACCAATATACATAAAAAATACATATAAAACAATCACTGTAAACATTATTATTTAAGGGAAGAATGTAATAGAAAATATCAATACAAAGTGTCAAGACAGAATAAACTCTCTGTTGCTGCAAAAACGGAGATACAGTCTATAGGTCCCTAAGATATATAGATATCTAATGTATTCATACATTGTTTATGTAGGATATACACATGTATTTATAACTTAATCATATTGTGACTTGGAGAAGGCATTCGACCGTGTCCCTCGGGAAGTCCTGTGGGGAGTGCTCAGAGAGTATGGGGTATCGGACTGTCTTATTGTGGCGGTCCGCTCCCTGTATGATCAGTGCCAGAGCTTGGTCCGCATTGCCGGCAGTAAGTGGAACACATTTCCAGTGAGGGTTGGACTCCGCCAAGGCTGTCCTTTGTCACCGATTCTGTTCATAACTTTTATGGACAGAATTTCTAGGCGGAGTCAAGGCGTTGAGGGGTTCCGGTTTGGTGACCACGGGATTAGGTCTCTGCTTTTTGCAGATGATGTGGTCCTGATGGCTTCATCTGACCGGGATCTTCAGCTCTCACTGGATCGGTTCGCAGCAGAGTGTGAAGCGACCGGAATGAGAATCAGCACCTCCAAGTCCGAGTCCATGGTTCTCGCCCGGAAAAGGGTGGAGTGCCATCTCCGGGTTGGGGAGGAGACCCTGCCCCAAGTGGAGGAGTTCAAGTACCTAGGAGTCTTGTTCACGAGTGAGGGAAGAGTGGATCGTGAGATCGACAGGCGGATCGGTGCGGCGTCTTCAGTAATGCGGACGTTGTACTGATCCGTTGTGGTGAAGAAGGAGCTGAGCCGGAAGGCAAAGCTCTCAATTTACCGGTCGATCTACGTTCCCATCCTCACCTATGGTCATGAGCTTTGGGTCATGACCGAAAGGATAAGATCCCGGGTACAAGCGGTTGAAATGAGTTTCCTCCGCCGTGTGGCGGGTCTCTCCCTTAGAGATAGGGTGAGAAGCTCTGCCATCCGGGAGGAACTCAAAGTAAAGCCGCTGCTCCTCCACATGGAGAGGAGCCAGATGAGGTGGTTCGGGCATCTGGTCAGGATGCCACCTGAACGCCTCCCTAGGGAGGTGTTTAGGGCACGTCCAACCGGTAGGAGGCCACGGGGAAGACCCAGGACACGTTGGGAAGACTATGTCTCCCGGCTGGCCTGGGAACGCCTCGGGATCCCCTGGCAAGAGCTAGACGAAGTGGCTGGGGAGAGGGAAGTCTGGGTTTCCCTGCTTAGGCTGTTGCCCCCGCGACCCGACCTCGGATAAGCGGAAGATGATGGATGGATGGATGGAACTTAAAAATAGCTGACCGTTTTTTCCCCCTTCTCTGGGATTATTATTCCCAGTTTTGATCTCGGACGTCTGGTCACTTATAGTATATAAGAATATTATATTACTGTTAAGCAAACTATGAACACGCCAAAAGATGTGTCCTTTATCATAGCTACACGTATGACAAAAAAGCGGGTGGAAATGAGTGGTATTCAGTGAGGTAAGATGAATTAAATGCGCTGACAGTTCATTGCTTTTGTCAAATAAATTGCATTGAGTGGAGGGGATCACCACTCCAAGATGGCGGCCCCGCGTCTCGTCAGTGATAATAGGCAGTAGCGCTCGATGCTGCGTCTACTTATAAGATGTCTATTTTCATAACGTTAGCTGTGAGTTTACAGCCTCACTGATTTAACTACACAACAAATAAAAGTTACGTTACTCAGCCAATAAATGTTAGCTTTCATTTAAAACTTACCCTTCATTGTGCATCTTCGAATGTCAAAGGAAGTAGGAAGTTGTTGCGTCTCCGTCTGAAATCTTCGAACCGCATTCTTTGCATACTGGAAATTGTTTTTTGTTGACCAACTCGTAGTTTTAATCCCCGAACGAAAATATTTTTGGCATAATTTTTCCTCACTGGCGGGTTGTTTGAGAGATCTTCTTCTTCTTCTTTAGTTTTTATGGCGGTTGGCAAGCAACCTTCTGGTGTGCATTAGCGCCACCTACTGTAATGGAGTGTGGACCGAGGTGGATCCCTACTCTATATTCTTTTACTTAACCCAGTGTTTTTTAAATATGTGTATATTGCTTTATATCCTATGTTTTCTGAATGCAATCCTAATATACCTCCCACTTCTAACCTAATATTTTCTTTTGCTAACTTATTTCCCAGTATTTCTCTTTCTCTATTATATTTCCTACATTGTATTAAGACATGGTCAACATTTTCTATCTGGTGGCAAAAATCACACAGCCCTGTAGTATGTTTGCCTATCAATTTTAGTGAACTATTTAGATATGTATGTCCTAATCTCATTCTAGTAATAATGTCTTCTTCTTTCCTATTTCTACCCCCTCCTCTCATTACACCTACTTTCCTCTGGACTTTGTAAAACTCTCTACCTTTTGTTTCCTTATTCCAATTATCCTGCCACTTTTTATCAATCAATCAATCCATGTTTATTTATATAGCCCCAAATCACAAATGTCTCAAAGGACTGCACAAATCATTACGACTACAACATCCTCGGAAGAACCCACAAAAGGGCAAGGAAAACTCACACCCAGTGGGCAGGGAGAATTCACATCCAGTGGGACGCCAGTGACAATGCTGACTATGAGAAACCTTGGAGAGGACCTCAGATGTGGGCAACCCCCCCCCCCTCTAGGGGGGGGTTGTGTTCTATCTTAATTATGCTCTTCACTTCTTCTTTACTGTGCTTAATCTCCATGTTTACTTCTGTTTTAGTGGTTGCTTGTTTTGCTAACTCATTTCCCTCAACTCCTACATGAGCAGGAACCCAGAGAAATGTTACCACACCTCCCGCTTTATTTATTCTGTAGATTGCCTGAACTATTTCATAAACTATATCTAGTCTTGTTTCTGATGTTATGTTTTTTATGCTCGTCAATGCACTGCTGGAGTCCGAGCACACGACTACTTTCCTAGCTTTGTTTTCCTCTATCCAGTTAACTGCCATATAAATTGCTACCAATTCCCCCGTAAAAACAGATAGTTTATCACTAATTCTTTTAGAGATCTTCTTCGTTGGTTTTCCTGTAATTTGATTGGCTGAATGCTGTGTGACGAAAATAACGTGGTGTAATTTGATTGGCTGTTGTTCTGACAAGTAGCGCGCACACGCTGACAGACACGCGAACACAATGGAAGATACGGAACGCTCCTGAATAACTTTTTAATCGTTGGGTTTTGGGGAAAGTAGCAAGTCGTGTCAAGTCAAAAGGCTCAAGTCCAAGTCAAGTCACAGGTCATTGATGTTAAAGTCTAAGTCGAGTTGCAAGTCTTTTTACATTTTGTCAAGTCAAGTCTAAAGTCATCAAATTCATGACTCGAGTCCAAGTCATGTGACTCGAGTCCACACCCCTGCTGTGTACTAACCTCATCCGAATCAAGGCATTGCAATTGCACACTCATTTGTTTTTCAAAGAATAAAACCATCATAAAATAAAAATAAAAAAGATTTACCACTGGTATTTCAACAACATAAAATAAATAATATATTGTAATGCAAGGGTCAGCAACCTTTTTGAAACCAAAAGCTACTTCTTGGGTACTGATTAATGCGAAGGGCTACCAGTTTGATACACACTTGAATAAATTGCCAGAAATAGCCAATTTGCTCAATTTGCCTTTAATAAATAAATCTATATAGATATCACATTACACCTGTACTGGCTCACCTGCACTGGCTTCCTGTGCACTTAAGATGTGACTTTAAGGTTTTACTACTTACGTATAAAATACTACACGGTCTAGCTCCATCCTATCTTGCCGATTGTATTGTACATATGTCCCGGCAAGAAATCTGCGTTCAAAGGACTCCGGCTTATTAGTGATTCCCAATGCCCAAAAAAAGTCTGCGGGCTATAGAGCGTTTTCCGTTCGGGCTCCAGTACTCTGGAATGCCCTCCCGGTAACAGTTCGCGATGCTACCTCAGTAGAAGCATTTAAGTCTCACCTTAAAACTCATTTGTATACTCTAGCCTTTAAATAGACTCCCTTTTTAGACCAGTTGATCTGCCGTTTCTTTTCTTTTTCTTCTATGTCCCACTCTCCCTTGTGGAGGGGGTCCGGTCCGATCCGGTGGCCATGTACTGCTTGCCTGTGTATCGGCTGGGGACATCTCTGCGCTGCTGATCCGCCTCCGCTTGGGATGGTTTCCTGCTGGCTCCGCTGTGAACGGGACTCTCGCTGCTGTGTTGGATCCGCTTTGGACTGGACTCTCGCGACTGTGTTGGATCCATTATGGATTGAACTTTCACAGTATCATGTTAGAACCGCTCGACATCCATTGCTTTCCTCCTCTCCAAGGTTCTCATAGTCATCATTGTCACCGATGTCCCACTGGGTGTGAGTTTTCCTTGCCCTTATGTGGGCCTACCGAGGATGTCGTGGTGGTTTGTGCAGCCCTTTGAGATACTAGTGATTTAGGGCTATATAAGTAAACATTGATTGATTGATTGATTGATATAAAAAATTGGGTATTTCTGTCTGTCATTTCGTCGTACATTTTTTTTCCTTCTACGCAAGTTTTTTTTTTGTAGAGAATAGATAATGAAAAAAAAAACACTTAATTGAACAGTTTAAAAGAGAAGAAAAAAGGAAAAAAAATAAAATACAATTTTGAAACATAGTTTATCTTCAATCTCGACTCTTTAAAATTCAAAATTCAACCGAAAAAAAGAAGACAAAAACTAGTTAATTCGAATTTTTGGGAAAAAATTAAAAACAAGAATTTATGGAACATCATTAGTAATTTTTCCTGATTCGGATTAATTTTAGAATTTTGATGACATCTTTTAAATAGGTTAAAATCCAATCTGCACTCTGTTAGAATATATAACAAATTGGAGCAAGCTATATTTCTAACAAAGACAAATCATTATTTCTTCTAGATTTTCCAGAACAAAAATTTTAAAAGAAATTCAAAAGACTTTGAAATAAGATTTAAATGTGATTCTAAAGATTTTCTAGATTTGCCAAAATAATTTTTACAGAATGTTCATCTTAATTTAGTTTGACGAAATATTTCACAAATATTTTTCGTCGAAAAAGCAGAAGCTAAAATGAAGAATTAAATTAAAATGTATTTATTATTGTTTACAATAAAAATCATTAATTTACTTGAATATTTATTTAAACTGTCAGGAAAGAAGAGGAAGGAATTTAAAAGGTATATGTGTTTAAAAATCCTAAAATCATTTTTAAGGTTATATTTTTTCTCTAAAATTGTCTTTCTGAAAGTTATAAGAAGCAAAATAAAAATAATAAATGAATGTATTTAAACAAGTGAAGACCAAGTCTTTAAAATATTTTCTTGGATTTTCAAATTCTATTTGAGTTTTGTCTCTCTTAGAATTAAAAATGTCAAGCAAAGCGAGACCAGCTTAATAGTAAATAAATAAAATTTAAAAAATAGAGGCAGCTCACTGGTAAGTGCTGCTATTTGAGCTATTTTTAGAACAGGCCAGCGGGCGACTCATCTGGTCCTTACGGGCTACCTGGTGTTGGTGACCCCTGTTCTAATGTATATATAATAAAAAAATAGACATATACCAGAGGTCCCAGAGATGGAGTCAAAGCGCCTGTTAACAGGGAAACAGAGTGTGTAAATTCTCAATAAAACCTCGATTTAAGAACCACTCCTTTGTACAAACTTCTCCATTTACGAACCAGAGACCAAAAAAAAATACTTTGGTGTACGAACTTTGTCTCTGTGTACAAACATTTCATCCATTGTGTGCCTCGCAGGGAAGCCATCTTGTGCACGGTAGCACAGCCATTGATTGATCTCCGCTGCTCATTTAGTCAGCACAGCTGTGTCGTCATTAGCTACTTTTCTCTGTGCTCTTTATGCGTTTTTAAGCAAGGTTTTAGCTTTTTTTACAGCATTTTTGTAATTTTGCCTCTGCAGCGTTGTCGACACTGCCTCCTCCTTTCCTCCCTACTTGCTTCATACAAAGACAATTTACCAAACAGGATCAATTGGATTGTATTTTTTAAATTCCTGTTCATTGTAGCAACAAGGCTGCTAAAGTTATGGAGTTTTAGGATTTCAAACTTTGAGCGCACCACACGGCTAGTGACAATGTGTGTGTGTGTGTCGGCAGGGCGGCTGGAATTTAGAACAGTTCAGCTCGTTGTTGTTTTGGCTTTGTTAATACAAACCCAACGACCGGTGAAGTTGGCACGTGTAAATCGTAAATAAAAACATAAATACAATGATTTGCAATTCCTTTTCAACCTATATTCAATTGAATAGACTGCAAGACAAGATACTTAACGTTCAAACAGCACAGGTGCCAGTTAAAACTCTACTATGCAAAGTGAAAGCCATTTATCAACAACACCCAGAGACGCCGAGCTCATCTAAGAGGGACTCATGCAAAGTGGAAAAGTGTTCTGAGTCCAGATTTCAAATTTTTTTTGGAAACTGTGGACATCGTGTCCTCAAGACCAATGAGGAAAAGAACAATCTGGTTTGTTATAGACGCAAAGTTCAAAAGCAAGCGTCTGTGATGGTATGGGGGTGTATTAGTGCCCAAGGCATGGGTAACTTACACATCTGTGAAGGCACAATTAATTCTGAAAGGTACATGCAGGTTTTGGAGCAACATATGTAGCCATCCAAGCAACGTTATCATGGACGCCCCTGCTTATTTCAGCAAGACAATGCCAAGTCATGTGTTACAACAGCGTGGCTTCATAGTAAAACAGTCTGAGTACTGGACTGGTCTGCCTGTAGTCCAGACCTGTCTCTCGTTTAAAATGTGTGGCGCATTACGATGCGTCAAATACCACAACGGAGACCCCGGACTGTTGAACAACTTAAGCTGTACATCAAGCAAGAATGGGAAAGAATTCCACCTGAAAAGCTTCAAAAAATTAGCCTCCTCAGTTCCCAAACCTTTACTGAGTGTTGTTAAAAGGAAAGGCCATGTAACACAGTGGTAAAAATGCCCCTTTGCCAACTTTTGTAATGTGTTGCAGGCATTAAATTGTAAGTTAAAAACAAATATTAGTTTCTCAGTTCGAACATTAAATATCTTGTCTTTGCCGTCTATTCAATTGAATATAAGTTGAAAAATATTTGCAAATCATTCTATTCTGTGTTTTTTTTTTTTTTTTTTTACAATTTTCATAACGTGCTAACTTCACTGGTTTTGAAGTTTGACTGTACTACAGTATATATTTTATATAGATTTCAGAAACACAAATAAATAAATAAAAATAAGCCATAGTGCAGATGTTCTCAACCTTTTTTCAGTGATGTACCCCCTGTGAACATTTTTTTAATTCAAGTACCCGTTAATCAGAAAAAAGCATTTTTGGTTGAAAAAAAGGAGATAAAGAAGTAAAATACAGAACTATGTCATCAGTTTCTGATTTATTAAATTGTATAACAGTGCAAAATATTGCTCATTTGTAGTGGTCTTTCTTGAAATATTTTGAAAAAAAGATATAAAAATAACTAAAAACTTGTTGAAAAATAAACAAGTGATTCAATTATAAATAAAGATTTCTACACATAGAAGTACTCATCAACAAAAAATGCCCTCTTTGGGGATTGTAATAGAGATCCATCTGGATTCATCAACTTATTCTAAACGTTTCTTCACAAAAAAAAAAGAATTATTTAATATTTATGGAACATGTCCACACAAAAATCTAGCTGTCAACACTGAATATTGCTTTGTTGCATTTCTTTTTACAGTCTAAAAAACCTACATTCATATTTTGTTGAAGTATTATTCAATAAATATATTTATAAAAGGATTTTTGAATTGTTGCTATTTTTCGAATATTTGTAAAAAAAATTCACGTACCCCTTGGCAAACCTTCAAGTACCCCCAGGGGTACACGTACCCCCATTTGAGAACCACTGCTGTAGCTTATGCAACTAGAATCGGACAAAAAATATATTTTGCTCCAAGTCTGACAGAAGAATCTTGGCAGAAACGGCACGACGTCAACAACGTCT
The DNA here is from genome assembly GCF_033978795.1 of Nerophis ophidion. NCBI lineage: Eukaryota > Metazoa > Chordata > Actinopteri > Syngnathiformes > Syngnathidae > Nerophis > Nerophis ophidion. The sequence goes on from NC_084635.1 coordinate 5,743,620, forward strand.
ACATGCCCCTAAAGCTGACCAACACGCCGGACTGTAGTCAGTTGGAAGCGTGTCTTAATGAAATTAAACAATGGATGTCCGCTAACTTTTTGCAACTTAATGCCAAAAAAACGGAAACGCTGATTATCGGTCCTGCTAGACACCGACCTCTATTTAATAATACAACTTTAACATTTGACAACCAAATAATAAAACAAGGTGACTCTGTAAAGAATCTGGGTATTATCTTCGACCCAACTCTCTCCTTTGAGGCACACATTAAAAGCGTTACTAAAACGGCCTTCTTTCATCTCCGTAATATCGCTAAAATTCGCTCCATTCTGTCCACTAAAGACGCTGAGATCATTATCCATGCGTTTGTTACGTCTCGCCTCGGTTACTGTAATGTATTATTTTCGGGTCTCCCCATGTCTAGCATGAAAAGATTACAGTTGGTACAAAATGCGGCTGCTAGACTTTTGACAAGAACAAGAAAGTTTGATCACATTACGCCTGTACTGGCTCACCTGCACTGGCTTCCTGTGCACTTAAGATGTGACTTTAAGGTTTTACTACTTACGTATAAAATACTACAAGGTCTAGCTCCATCCTATCTTGCCGATTGTATTGTACCATATGTCCCGGCAAGAAATCTGCGTTCAAAGGACTCCGGCTTATTAGTGATTCCTAGAGCCCAAAAAAAGTCTGCGGGCTATAGAGCGTTTTCCGTTCGGGCTCCAGTACTCTGGAATGCCCTCCCGGTAACAGTTCGAGATGCTACCTCAGTAGAAGCATTTAAGTCTCACCTTAAAACTCATCTGTATACTCTAGCCTTTAAATAGACCTCCTTTTTAGACCAGTTGATCTGCCGCTTCTTTTCTTTCTCCTATGTCCCCCCCTCCCTTGTGGAGGGGGTCCGGTCCGATGACCATGGATGAAGTACTGGCTGTCCAGAGTCGAGACCCAGGATGGACCGCTCGTCGGGACCCAGGATGGACCGCCCGCCTGTACCGGTTGGGGACATCTCTACGCTGCTGATCCGCTTGAGATGGTTTCCTGTGGACGGGACTCTCGCTGCTGTCTTTGATCCGCTTGAACTGAACTCTCGCGGCTGTGTTGGAGCCACTATGGATTGAACTTTCACAGTATCATGTTAGACCCGCTCGACATCCATTGCTTTCGGTCCCCTGGAGAGGGGGGGTTGCCCACATCTGAGGTCCTCTCCAAGGTTTCTCATAGTCAGCATTGTCACTGGCGTCCCACTGGATGTCAATTCTCCCTGCCCACTGGGTGTGAGTTTTCCTTGCCCTTTTGTGGGTTCTTCCGAGGATGTTGTAGTCGTAATGATTTGTGCAGTCCTTTGAGACATTTGTGATTTGGGGCTATATAAATAAACATTGATTGATTGATTGAAAAAGGCTCTCGTCAGAAGAAGCGGCGCCGTCAGCCGAAATGCCTTCCCTCATCTTTTCGATACATAAACCAGTCTTCCCCCCCAAATCGGACCAGCGAGCACGCAAATACCCTGACACATACCACACACGGGCGAAGTAAATACTTGGCCCTCCCTCATGCGTGCACGCGGGTTCTGTTGTTTTATCAGCTTGGATCTGCAGGGACATCCTAGCAAGGTTGATGAGCTCCCTGGCTGCTTTAATCCTGATCGTCAGGAAAGAATCTAACCACCTCAGCATTGCTACCAGCACCAATGAATCCTTCCTTCGAGGCCCGCACCAGCTGTTTATACAGTGGGGGCAAAAAAGTATTCAGTCAGCCAGCGATTGTGCAAGTTCTCCCACTTAAAATGATGACAGAGGTCTGTAATTTTCATCATAGGTACACTTCAACTGTGAGAGACAGAATGTGAAAAAAAATCCAGGAATTTTAAAGAATTTATTTGTAAATTATGGTGGAAAATAAGTATTTGGTCAACCATTCAAAGCTCTCACTGATGGAAGGAGGTTTTGGCTCAAAATCTCACGATACATGGCCCCATTCATTCTTTCCTTAACACGGATCAATCGTCCTGTCCCCTTAGCAGAAAAACAGCCCCAAAGCATGATGTTTCCACCCCCATGCTTCACAGTAGGTTTGGTGTTCTTGGGATGCACCTCAGTATTCTTCTTCCTCCAAACACGAGGAGTTGAGCTTATACCAAAAAGTTCTATTTTGGTTTCATCTGACCACATGACATTCTCCCAATCCTCTGCTGTATCATCCATGTATCCTTTTTGGTATAAACTCAACTCGTCGTGTTTGGAGGAAGAGGAATACTGAGTTGCATCCCAAGAACACCATACCTACTGTGAAGCATGGGGGTGGAAACATCATGCTTTGGGGCTGTTTTTCTGCTAAGGGGACAGGACGATTGATCCGTGTTAAGGAAAGAATGAATGGGTCCATGTATCGTGAGATTTTGAGCCAAAACCTCCTTCCATCAGTGAGAGCTTTGAATGGTTGACCAAATACTTATTTTCCACCATCATTTACGAATAAAGTCTTTAAAATTCCTATAATATAATTTCCTGGATTTTTTTTTCACATTCTGTCTCTCACAGTTGAAGTGTACCTATGATGAAAATTACAGACCTCTGTCATCATTTTAAGTGGGAGAACTTGCACAATCGCTGGCTGACTAAATACTTTTTTGCCCCACTGTACGTCTTTAAAGGGGAAAATTATTACAATTTCAAAAGGGTTAAAACCAATAAAAATCAGTTCCCAGTGGCTTGTTGTATTTTTTGAAGTTTTTTTCAAAATTTTACCGGTCCCGGAATACCCCTAAATAAAGCTTTAAAGTGCCTTATTTCCGCTATCTTCGAAACCACTATCCATTTCCCTGTGACGTCATACAGTGCTGCCAATGTAAACAACATGGCGGTTACCACAGCAAGATATAGCGACATTAGCTCGGATTCAGACTCGGATTTCAGCGGCTTAAGCGATTCAACAGATTACGCATGTATTGAAACAGATGGTCGGAGTATGGAGGCAGATAGCGAAAACGAAATTGAAGAAGAAATTAAAGCGATTGAGCCAATAGCTATTGACGCTATTCGGCCATAGCGTGGGTGTACCTAATGAAGTGGCCAATAGCATGGCTGCCTTATTAGCATCGCCGGTAAAATGTGCGGACCAAACGATCAGGACTTTCGCATCTTGTGACACGGGAGCAACTTAAATCCTTTGATTGGTAAGTGTTTGTTTCGCATTATATGTGGGTATATAGTTTCAAATGTACATACAGCTAGCGTAAATAGCATGTTAGCATCGATTAACATAGCATGTTAGCATCGATTAGCTGGCAGTCATGCCGTGACCAAATATGTCTGATTAGCACATAAGTCAACAACATCAACAAAACTCACCTTTGTGATTTTGTTGACTTAATGGTTGCAAATGCATCTGCAGGTTATCCATACATCTCTGTGCCATGTCTGTCTTAGCATCGCCGGTCAAATGTGAAGACACTTTGGTACATTCAATGGGGGTCTGGCGGCAGATTTCTTGCCAGTGGTGCAACTTGAATCCCTCCCTGTTAGTGTTGTTACACCCTCCGACAACACACCGACGAGGCATGATGTCTCCAAGGTTCCAAAAATAGTCGAAAAAACGGAAAATAACAGAGCTGAGACCCGGTGTTTGTAATGTGAAAATGAATATGGCGGGTGTGTTACCACGGTGACGTCATCGCTAAAAGACCGATAAACAGAAAGGCGTTTAATTGGCCAAAATTCACCCATTTAGAGTTCGGAAATCGGTTAAAAAAAATAGATGGTCTTTTTTCTGCACCATCAAGGTATATATTGACGCTTACATAGGTCTGGTGATAATGTTCCCGTTTAATGTTTTCCTCGTGTGGTTCTTTAATGCATCCCAGGAATCAGTTTACTCCGTACTTCGTTTTTTTCTTTTCTTTGCATAAGATTTCGTGGCCAATATTTTCCTAAACGAAAGAAGAATAGAGCCGGGTTCTGGATGGCGGCCTTGCTTCACCACGAGCGATTTGAGCGCCCGCCACATTTTTTGATGCGGACGCACACACGCTGCGAGGTGTGTGTGTGTCTTTAAGTAGATGTATGTGTGCATCTTTAAGTGGCCGGGGGCAGCAAGTTAATGGGCCGCTCTTTCCTGTAGAGCAGCGGAATCAAGTGCCTCTAATGGGAGCAATATATCTGTCTAAATGCTGCTTATCACAGGGGCTCAACAGATGAAGGGATGAACAGCTTGGAAAAGAAAGGGCTGTGTGGAAACAGATGTGGACCCCGGAGAAGGATAGGAGGACTCTGCACGTCTGAAGAGACTTAGGAAGTTAAGTAAAAGGTTTTGTCTTTGCGTCCAACACACGTCTTTTTCCTATCCGGATTACTGTCATCTCCCGGGGAAACACTTCATCACTGTGGAGTTTTACTGGTCTGCACACAGACGTATGACGGTATGTAGTGGTGTACTACCGCGTATCGATTCACGTAAAAGTAGGGCCAGGCCATATATGGATATACACGATATATCGTGGGTTTGCCTCTGTGCGATATAGAAAATGACTATATCGTGATATTCGAGTATACGTTCTCACGCAGTTGCTTTTAGCTGCGGGCATTACACTACAGCAGGTGTGTCCAAAGTGTGGCCCGGGGGCCATTTGCGGCCCGCAGCTAATTGTTTACCGGCTGTGACGGTCCGCTTGGGATGGTTTCCTGCTGGCTCCGCTATGAACGGGACTCTCGCTGCTGTGTCTTGGATCCGCTTTGGACTGGACTCTCGCGACTGTGTTGGATCCATTATGGATTGAACTTTCACAGTATCATGTTAGACCCGCTCCACATCCATTGCTTTCCTCCTCTCCAAGGTTCTCATAGTCATCATTGTCACCGACGTCCCACTGGGTTTGAGTTTTCCTTGCCCTTATGTGGGCCTACCGAGGATGTCGTGGTGGTTTGTGCAGCCCTTTGAGACACTAGTGATTTAGGGCTATATAAGTAAACATTGATTGATTGATTGATTGACGCCAAATTTCTTCCCCCTACAAAAACCTTCCCCCCGGAAGACAATTGGCGTTAATGCTTGAAGGACCCCAATGAGGGTGGAAGGACCTTAAAGCACACAGTTGCCTGTTTAAAAGCATTATAATTGGCTTAATTGTCATTGGTGAAAAATAACGGTGAGGAAAATAAATTAGCATTCCAGCATGCTAACCTTTCAATCTATTTTTGTTTCGCTAATTTTGCAGTTGTAACCCTTAAGAGGCATATAACTTGGTATTGTTCCACTCTCATTGAGGTCCTTCAGGCATTGGAGGGGCTTCCGGTGGGAAGGTTTGTGAAGGGGGAAGAAATTTGGCGTGACACGGCCCGCCACACATCCTGGAAATGCTATTGCAATAATAAAATAAAATATTATAAAAAGTGGAATGTGGTGAAATCTACCTAAAACAAGTTGCAATGTTGACACAAAGCTGCCGCGCGGGCTGTTTTTTTTTCCTTTTGTCTATCTTTATTTTTCTTTTTTTGCCATTGCTAAAAAAAACACCAAAAACAATCAAAGTTATAATGAATTATTGACCTATTCAAGGCTACAAATATTTCACTTTAAAATGTTTTAATATTGAAAATATTGCATATTTTGTGTGGTTGCCATACAAAAACAAACGTTTTCTTGGACAGAAGAGCATAAAACAAACAAAATAATAGTTCAAACGTAAAATCGACAGATACATCTGACGTTGATTTCGTAACTTAAGTGTTGAAAGTAAAAAAAAAAACTAATAAAAATGTATCACTTTATGAGTGGGGCACCATTTGAATCCCAAATATATTAATTGGGATTTTATTTATATTTTTACTGCGATTACTAAAAAAATAATAATTAAAATCAATGGTGTCCTGCATTATTGATCTTTTTAAGGCTCTAATTACTTCACATCAAACATTGCTTTC
>NC_084635.1:5754534-5787034 GCF_033978795.1 Nerophis ophidion
ACCTCAGAAGACTGCAAATAGAAAAAAAGGCATACAATTTGTATTTAAATTTTATTTGATATGCCATTGATATTTTTTTAATTATTATTATTATTATTTGAAACTGGATTTTGCATGTCACTAAAGTTATATAAGCCTTGCTTGTTCAATATTTAATGCAAAACTTGTTTGGGTCCCTATTAAAAGGTTAATTTGTTCAACCTTGGCCCGTGGCTCTGTTCAGTTTCAAATTTTAGCCCACTCTGTATTTGAGTTGGACACCCCTGATCTACATGATCAATACGATTTAAGTGAAAAAAATACGAATAAAATAAAACTCAAAATTTTTCATTTTGGACTGTTTTAAAATCGATTGAGAATCGATACAAATAAAAATGGCGATTCATTCAAAAATCTGTTTTTTGAGAGCAGATGAATTAAGAAACTTAGTTTGGATGACAAAATCTCGACTATGAGCTTGACACGACTGAACGATAAAATGCAGAATTGTTGACATCTCCAGGAGACAAAATGAGCGTGGATGTAAAATGATACATAAAACATGGCTCGGGTCTGAAGATGACCCACATTTGTCAGCTGCCGGTGCCAGCATCTTAAACGAGAGCGTTCTTCGACAGCAAAAAAGCCAAAGCCCTGCAACTTTGTGCTGATGCTGCACGGTGGCATGAGTACAAAACAACAGCCTTTTTGCAAGATGCCAAGAGCAAAACTATCATCTCGCACCCGGACCATGTTTGCTGCAAAAAAATTATGCAGCCCAAATTTATCTCATTTTTTCCTCAGTTGCTTTTTGGTCGATTGATATACAGCAGGGGTCAGCAACCTTTTTGAAACCAAGAGCTACTTATTGGGTACTGATTAATGCGAAGGGCTACCAGTTTGATACAAACTTAAATAAATTGCCAGAAATAGTCAATTTGCTCAATTTACGTTTAATAAATAAATCTATACATATTGAAAAAAATGGGTATTTCTGTCCGTCATTCTGTCGTATATTTTTTTTCCTTTTACGGAAGGTTTTTGTAGCGAATAAATGATGAAAAAAACACGTATTTGAACGGTTTAAAAGAGGAGAAAACACGAAAAAAAATGAAAACTTAATTTTGCAACATAGATTATCTTCAATTTCGACTCTTTAAAAATCAAAGAAGAGAAAAACTACCTAATTCGAATCTTTTTGAAAAAATTTAAAAAATAATTTATGGAACATCATTAGTAATTTTTCCTGATTAAGATTAATTTTTTGATTCTGATGACATGTTTTAAATAGGTTAAAATCCAATATGCACTTTGTTAGAATATATAACAAATTGGACCAAGCTATATTTCTAACAAAGACAAATCATTATTTCTTCTAGATTTTCCAGAGCAAAAACTTTAAAATAAATTAAAAATACTTTGATTTAAATTTGATTGTACAGATTTTTTAGATTTGCCAGAATATTTTTTTTGAATTGTAATCATAATAAGTTTGAAGAAATATTTCACAAATATTCTTTGTCGAAAAAACAGAAGCTAAAATGAAGAATTAAATTAAAATGTATTTATTATTCTTTACAAAAAAAAAAAAAAAATACTTGAACATTGATTTAAATTGTCAGGAAAGAAGAGGAAGGAATTTAAAAGGTAAAAAGGTATATGTGTTTAAAAATCCTAAAATCATTTTTAAGGTTGTATTTTTTTCTCTAAAATTGTCTTTCTGAAAGTTATAAGAAAAAAAAGAAAAAAAATAAATTTATTTATTTAAACAAGTAAAATATTTTATTGGATTTTCAAATTCTATTTGAGTTTTGTCTCTCTTACCCCAAAGCCCAAAAAAAGTCTGCGGGCTGTAGAGCTTTTTCATTTCGGGCTCCAATACTCTGGAATGCCCTCCCGGTAACAGTTCGAGATGCTACCTCAGTAGAAGCATTTAAGTCTCACCTTAAAACTCATTTGTATGCTCTAGCCTTTAAATAGACTCCCTTTTCAGACCAGTTGATCTGCCGTTTCTTTTCTTTTTCTTCTATGTCCCACTCTCCTTTGTGGAGGGAGTCCGGTCCGATCCGGTGGCCATGTACTGCTCGCCTGTGTATCGGCTGGGGACATCTCTGCGCTGCTGATTAGGCTCCGCTTGGGATGGTTTCCTACTGGCTCCGCTCTGAACGGGACTCTCGCTGCTGTGTTGGATCCGCTTTGGACTGGACTCTCGCGACTGTGTTGGATCCATTATGGATTGATCTTTCACAGTATCATGTTCTCATATGTTCTCATAGTCATCAGTATCATCAGTATCACAGTATCATGTTCTCATAGTCATCATTGTCACCGACGTCCCACTGGGTGTGAGTTTTCCTTGCCCTTATGTGGGCCTACCGAGGATGTCGTAGTGGCTTGTGCAGCCCTTTGAGACACTAGTGATTTAGGGCTATATAAGTAAACATTGATTGATTGAATTAAAAATCGGCAGTCCAATCCAAGGGTTCTCATTGTCCCATTCGGTTGAGTTTTTCCTTGCCCTGATCTGGGATCTGAGTCGTTGTAGCCATGTCTTAAAGCACCTCTTCCTGAGGCCGTTACCAATACCAAGTATCAGTATTTCTTAGAGGCAGTATAGAACCAAATATGATTCATTTGTGTCGCGGTACTATACTAGTACCGGTATACCGTACAACCCTAGTGTCTAATAGTCCATAATTTACTGGAAATCGTGATTTCCGTTTCTCGTTTTTTCGTACGGTAACTTTAGCATGACGTTACTCACCTTTGTTCTCTTAACGTAGTTAACGGTGTCCTAACCGGTTAGTAAAAATGGGGAGAATCCTTTTAAAAGTCTGGTCGGACCAGCTTGTAAAGGACCTACTGTACAAAGAAGGTTAAATTAAGTTCTTGTCATTAGTGTCCTTTTCTCTGCCCTCGTCAGCCTCTAAACACGTCTCGTCTGTGCCCGCTTTATTTACTGAAAGAGGCAGTAAATACTGGAGGAGGAGGCGGAGAAAAAGGGACTGGGCAGCGGGTTTTAAGGGAAACCGAGCCAAGTCGAGGAGGATTATGCTAATGTGTCCAAACGGCTTGGATCAAAGCACACGACGGGAAGATTTTCGCAAGAAAAACATGAAGAGACGGACGGGAGGAGGCAAACGAGAAGATTTCAACCTGGCGGGGAGAATAAATGACAAAAGTCCCGGATTAAACTAAGGTGAGACGCATGATAAGGGGATGGAGGACATGATGCTGGGATGAGCCCATGAAGGTTCTGGAGGGAGAAAATTAACATGACAGGGAAGGCGGGCATGGGGTCCTAATCTACTCGGTTCCTGCTTTTGGGCCGGTTGTTGTCCTGCAGTCACAGCTCCTTTCTGATTGGCTACGACTGCAGGGGGGGTGGAATAAAGGGGGGATTTATTAAATGAACTCAACACTTTTACCGTATTTTCTGGACTATAAGGCGCACTTAAAATCATTTTTTCCCCTCAAAACTCGACAGTGCGCCTTATTACATGGTGCGCCTAATAAGTCTGGTTTTGCTTACCGACCTTGAAGCTATTTTATTTGGTACATAGTGCAATGATAAGTGTGACCAGTAGATGGCAGCCACACACAAGAGATAAGTGCAAACTGCAATATCAATCAATCAATCAATGTTTACTTATATAGCCCTAAATCACTAGGAGCTCAAAGGGCTGCACAAACCATCCTCGGTAGGCCCACATAAGGGCAAGGAAAACTCACACCCAGTGGGACGTCGGTGACAATGATGACTATGAGAACCTTGGAGAGGAGGAAAGCAATGGATGTCGAGCGGGTCTAACATGATACTGTGAAAGTTCAATCCATAATGGATCCAACACAGTCGCGAGAGTCCAGTCCAAAGCGGATCCAACACAGCAGCGAGAGTCCCGTTCACAGCGGAGCCAGTAGGAAACCATCCCAAGTGGAGGCGGATCAGCAGCGCAGAGATGTCCCCAGCCGATACACAGGCAAGCAGTACATGGCCACCGGATCGGACCGGACTCCCTCCACAAAGGAGAGTGGGACATAGAAGAAAAAGAAGAGAAACGGCAGATCAACTGGTCTAAAAAGGGAGTCTATTTAAAGGCTAGAGTATACAAATGAGTTTTAAGGTGAGACTTAAATGCTTCTACTGAGGTAGCATCTCGAACTGTTACCGGGAGGGCATTCCAGAATACTGGAGCCCGAAATGAAAAAGCTCTATGACTCAAGTAAACAACACCAAAATGTTATATGTTCCATTGAAAATATAGAACTTTACACAAGGCGCTCAAAAATCTATCAACATGTTTTAGTACGACTTTGGTAGCTATGAAGCCGCACCACTTCATGGATTAAACTGTGCTTCAACATACAAGTATTATCATGGTGTGTGTATAAGGTAAGACATTATCTGGCGTTTTGTTTCGCAATATGATGCTAAATTTAATTTTATTACATTCTGGTACATGCACATTTGTATTTAGGATCTGCATGAGTCCTGAAAAATTGTAGGCATTCGCCTTTGTAGTCAGTGCCAACGCCATAGTCGATAAGTCTATTTTTATTTATCTTCTTGTTATGGGACATTAACCATCCGCTGTTGCCATTTCTAATATAAAGTAGTGTAAAGTTCTAACTTATATATGTCAGTAAACTCGCCATGAAAGCGCTAAAACATACCGGTGTAGTGAGTTTACATTATTCACCCAAAGAACTTTAGTAATTAGAGAGTTCCGGTCGGACGATTTTTCACGGGACACATTTCCGGTGTTGTTTCCGGATGAGGACATGCTGCTCCGTTATTGATTTAAGTAAAGTCTGAATGTCATTAAAACAGTTAGCTCCATCTTTTGACACTTCTTCCACTCTCGTCCTTGCACGCTACACCGCTACAACAAAGATGACGGGGAGAAAACGCTGCTGAAGGTGAGGCAGGTAAATAAAAACGCCCACAAAAGGCGCAAACTGAAGCGACTGTCAGAAAGCAACTTGAAGATGATCTGTAAGACATAATCCATGCAATATTTTGACCATAGAACTACCATTACGTGTTATATAGACCACAAGTAAGTGTTTTACATTTAGAAAAAAATAAAAATAATACGACCCCTTATATGCGCCCTATAATCCGGTATGATTTATATATGAAAAAAGGTTAACACTTTAGTATGGGGAACATATTCACCATTAATTAATTGCTAATAAACATGCAAATTAGTAACATATTGGCTCTTAGTGATTATTAAGTATTTATTAATGCCTTACTCTGCATGACCTTAATATACAACCAGTAAGCCAATAATGAAGAGTCTTCCCTCAATAATCTCAGAATCACTGCTTATTAGTAACACAACCCTTACATGTTCCCCTAGTGTCCAAATAACTCTAAATTAAGTCTTTGTTACTTAGAATATGTTCCCAATACTAAAGTGTTACCCAAAGATCAAAAATAGACCATTCATCGGCAATGTGCCTTTTAATCCGGAATTGTCCAGAAAATACAGTATTAAAGTTTATATTTCAACACTACAATCCACATTTTTTTCTCTTCTTAAACTGTTTTTTTGTGGTTTGTTTATAAACTCCGTTTGCATATGAGTTGGGAAATTGTGTTAGATGTAAATATAAACAGAATACAACAATTTGCAAATCATTTTCAACCCATACTCAGTTGAATATGCTACAAAGACAACATATTTGATGTTCAAACTGATAAACATTTATTTTTGCAAATAATCATTAACTTTAGAATTTAATGCCAGCAACACGTGACAAAGAAGTTGGGAAAGGTGGCAATAAATATTGATAAAGGTGAGGAATGCTCATCAAACACTTATTTGGAAGACCCCACAGGTGTGCAGGCTAATTGGGAACAGGTGGGTGCCATGATTGGGTATAAAAACAGCTTCCCAAAAAATGCTCAGTCTTTCACAAGGAAGGATGGGGTGAGGTACACCCCTTTGTCCACAACCGCGTGAGCAAATAGTCAAACAGTTTAAGAACAACGTTTCTCAAAGTGCAATTGCAAGAAATTTATGGATTTCAACATCTACGCTCCATAATATCATCAAAAGGTTCAGAGAATGTAGAGAAATCACTCCACGTAAGCGGCATGGCCGGAAACCAACATTGAATGACCGTGACCTTCGATCCCTCAGACAGCACCGTATCAAAAACTGACATCAATCTCTAAAGGATATCACCACATGGGCTCAGGAACACTTCAGAAAACCACTGTCACAAAATACAGTTTGTCGCTAAATCTGTAAGTGCAAGTTAAAGCTCTACTGTGCAAAGCGAAAGCCCTTTATCAACAACATCCAGAAACGCCGCCGGCTTCTCTGGGCCCGAGATCATCTAAGATGGACTGATGCAAAGTGGAAAAGTTTTCCGTGGTCTGACGAGTCCACATTTCAAATTGTTTTTGGAAATATTCGACATCGTGTCATCCGGACCAAAGGGGAAGCGAACCATCCAGATTGTTTTCGACCCAAAGTTCAAAATCCAGCATCTGTGATGGTATGAGGGTGCATTAGTGCCCAAGGCATGGGTAACTTACACATCTGTGAAGGCACCATTAATGCTGAAAGGTACATACAGGTTTTGGAACAACATATGCTGCCATCTAAGCGCCGGCTTTTCCATGGACGCCCCTGCTTATTTCAGCAAGACAATGCCAAGCCACATTCAGCACGTGTTACAACAGCGTGGCTTCGTAAAAAAAAGAGTGCGGGTATTTTCCTGGTCCACCTGCAGTCCAGACTTGTCTCCCATGGAAAATGTGTGGCACATTTTGAAGCGTAAAATACGACAGCGGAGACCCCGGACTGTTGAACGACTGAAGCTCTACATAAAACAAGAATGGGAAAGAATTCCACTTTCAAAGCTTCAACAATTAGTTTCCTCAGTTCCCAAACGTTTATTGAGTGTTGTTAAAAGAAAAGGTGATGTAACACAGTGGTGAACATGCCCTTTCCCAACTACTTTGGCACGTGTTGCAGCCATGAATTTCTAAGTTAATTATTATTTGCAAAAAAAAAAAAATTAAGTTGATGAGTTTGAACATCAAATATCTTGTCTTTGTAGTGCATTCAAATAAATATGGGTTGAAAATAATTTGCAAATCATTGTATTCCGTTTATATTTACATCTAACATAATTTCCCAACTCATACAGAATCGGGGTTTGTATTAAAGCCAAAACAGCTTCCCAAAAAATGCTCAGTCTTTCACAAAAAAAGATGGGTCGAGGTACACCCCTTTGTTTACAGCTGCATGAGCAAATAGTCAAACATTCTAAGAACAATGTTTCAATTGCAAGAAATTTAGGGATTTCAACATCTAAAGTCCATAATATCATCAAAAGATTCAAAGAATCTGGAAAAAATAACTCCATGTAAGCGGCATGGCCGGAAACCAACATTGAATCACCGTGACCCTCGATCCCTCAGACGGCACTGTATCAAAAACCGACATCAATCTCTAAAAGGATATCACCACATGGGCTCAGGAACACTTCAGAGAACCACTGTCACTAAATACAGTTCGTCGCTACATCTGTAAGTGCAAGTTAAAGCTCTACTATATTTTCCTTATAGATTTCATAATCTATAAGGAAAATATTCATTTCAACAGTTGTGCAAAACAATAGTATAAACACCACACTGGTTCCTACCAACTACCCATCAACAATGAACCAAGTTTCAAGGTGTGTATGTTTCCCCCATGCATAAATCCAAGTGTGTTTTTCCAAACTTATGGTGCAAATCCACTTTATGGAGCACACAGTGGAGAAAAGCCAAACTTTGCACACACACACACACACACACACACACACACACTCCATACAAACTTTCCACGCTTAGGACTTTATTCCAGCAGCAAATCAAAACACCAGCGTTACGGAATGCAGGTTCAGTAAATTCAAACATACTTGGGTGGTATATTGCCGGTGTTGATAAGCTCTAAACAAACAAGAACGGCCGCCTCGTGATTGGCTGGCACTTAATGCAATCCTCAAACATTTTTGTGTGTGAAAAAGGCCACACGCCAACATTTTGTAAAGTATCTGCTTCGCTCTGACGCCACCTCATGCTAGCTCAAATGGTTTATTAACATGCTCAGCTCCTTTGAACTCAGCAGGAAACATTAAGGACCCTCCTTACTCCGGTGTCGCCGACATCAATGCAAATAAATGTGAAGGCTGTGCACAACATCTATGGAGGAGAGAACGGGAGGAGACAAATGTTGAACTAGAAGAAGATATATAAATCTTTAAGGGGTATTCTGTCTTGTCATCTGTTTTGAACATCCTTGAACCAGTGTGGGCTGTTACATTTTATTATCTTGAACTCAGAAGAGAGTTCGCAAAAGCTCTATCAAATATGAGATGGAAGACAAAAAGCTGTTTATATCTTGTATAAGAAACTGCACATAATTACCATATTTTTCCAACTAAAGGCGCACTTAAAATCCATTCATTTTCTCAAAACTCGACAGTGCGCCTTATAACCCGTTGCATCTATTGTACAGAATAATTTTGATTGTGCTTACTGACCTCGAAACTATGTTTTTTTTGCATATGGTGAAATGACTAATGTGACCAGTAGATGGCAGTCGCACATAAGAGATACGTGTGCACTGCAATATAACGGCAATATGATGTGTGGATTGCACTATGATGGCAATATGACTCAAGTAAACAACACCAACATTTTATATGTTCCATTGAAAATATAGAACATTACACACGGCACTCAAAAATCCATCAAAATGTTTTAGTATGACTTTGGTAAGCTATTAAGCCGCACCGCTTGATGCGTTGTACTGTGCTTCAACATGGTGTAGAAGGTAAGACATTCTCTGGCGTTTTGTTTCGCAATTTTATGCAAAAGCAACTTTCTTACGTTTTGGTACCTGCTGATGTGTATTTGGAATCTGCATAAAGTCCTGAAAAATTGTACGCGTCCGCCTTTGTAGTCCGTGGAGACACCGCAGTCGCTAAGCTTCTTCTTTTTCTCTATCTTTTTGTTATGTGACATTCATCCTACGCAGTTGCCATTTCTAATATAAAGTAGTGTCAAGTTCTTACTTATATCTGTCGGTAAACTCGCCATGAAAGAGCTAAAACATACCGGTGTAGTGAGTTTACATTATTCACCCAAGGAACTTTAGTTATTAGAGGGTTCCGGTCGGACGGTTTTTAACGGGACACATTTCCGGTGTTGTTGTTGTTTCCGGAAGAGGAGATGCTGCTCCGTTAATGATTTAAGTTACATCTGAATGTCATTAAAACAGTTATCTCCATCTTTTGACACTTCATCCACTCCCGTCCTTGCACGCTACACCGCTACAACAAAGTTGACAAGGAGAAAACGGTGCCGAAGGTGAGCCACGTAAATAAGACCGCCCCAAAACGGCGCATCCTGAAGCGACTGTCAGAAAGCGGCTTGAAGATGATCCGTAAAACATAATCTATGCAATATAAGTAAACATTGATTGATTGATGCGAGATTTTGACCAAAGAACCACCATGTAGACCACAAGGAAATGTTTTAAATTGAGAAAATAAATCATTATATGATTTCCTTTAATGCGCCTTATAACCCGATGCGCCCTATGGTCCAGAAAATATGGGTGGTATTCCTCTCAGCATTGTCCTTTACACTCACTTTCTCAAGTTATTGCTTTCTAACTCGTAGTAAGTTGGATCATTTTGTCGGATTTTATAGCAATTGCTCCGCCAACTTGGGGAGGGCTTGTAACCCACATTTATATCAATCAATCAATCAATCAATCAATCAATCAATCAATCAATCGTTTATTTATTCAGTTCTAAATCACAAATGTCTCAAAGGACTGTACAAACCACTACGACTACGACATCCTTGGAAGAACCCACATAAGGGCAAGGAGAACTCACACCCAGTGGGACGCCAGCGACAATGATGACTATGAAAACCTTGGAGAGGACCTCATATGTGGGCAACCCCCCCCCCGATATTACATACAGATAATGTGTCCTGAGACGGGCAAAACTAAACTATATACAAAGAGGATCAATCAATCAATCAATGTTTACTTATATAGCCCTAAATCACCAGTGTCTCAAAGGGCTGCACAAACCACAACACAAACCACTACGACATCCTCGGTAGGCCCACATAAGGGCAAGGAAAACTCACACCCAGTGGGACGTCGGTGACAATGATGACTATGAGAACCTTGGAGAGGAGGAAAGCAATGGATGTCGAGCGGGTCTAACATGATACTGTTAAAGTTCAATCCATAATGTATCCAACACAGCAGCAAGAGTCCCGTTCACAGCGGAGCCAGCAAGAAACCATCCCAAGCGGAGGCGGATCAGCAGCGCAGAGATGTCCCCAACCAATACACAGGCAAGCAGTACATGGCCACCGGATCGGACCGGACCCCCTCCACAAGGAAGAGTGGGACATAGGAGAAAAAGAAAAGAAGCGGCAGATCAACTGGTCTAAAAAGGGAGTCTATTTAAAAGCTAGAGTATACAAATGAATTTTAAGGTGAGACTTAAATGCTTCTACTGAGGTGGTATCTCGAACTGTTACCGGGAGGGCATTCCAGAGTACTGGAGCCCGAACGGAAAACGCTCTATAGCCCGCAGACTTTTTTTGGGCTTTGGGAATCACTAATAAGCCGGGGTCTTTTGAACGCAGATTTCTTGCCGGGACATATGGTACAATACAATCGGCAAGATAGGATGGAGCTAGACCGTGTAGTATTTTATACGTAAGTAGTAAAACCTTAAAGTCACATCTTAAGTGCACAGGAAGCCAGTGCAGGTGAGCCAGTACAGGTATATATGTATGTATATATGTATATAAAGGTATATACAGTACAGGTATATATGTATGTATATATGTATATAAAGGTATATACAGTATAGGTATATATGTATGTATATATGTATATAAAGGTATATACAGTACAGGCGTAATGTGATCAAACTTTCTTGTTCTTGTCAAAAGTCTAGCAGCCGCATTTTGTACCAACTGTAATCTTTTAATGCTAGACATGGGGAGACCCGAAAATAATACGTTACAGTAATCGAGACGAGACGTAACAAACGCATGGATAATGATCTCGGCGTCTTTAGTGGACGGAATGGAGCGAATTTTAGCGATATTACGGAGATGAAAGAAGGCCGTTTTAGTAACGCTTTTAATGTGTGCCTCAAAGGAGAGAGTTGGGTCGAAGATAATATAATATACCTACAAATAAATAGCATGTTAGCATTGATTAGCACTGACCAAACATACCTGATTAGCACAACCAGTGAATTCACGCACAGCATGAAACTTTTGGTGGACAAAATGAGACAAAGAAGGAGTGGAAGATTTTACATGTAAACAAACTGTTGTGTTTGTTTCTATTCCCCCCACCCCCATCTTTTTCCATTTTCAACCCGTTTTTAAAAAATGTTCCAGGAAGCCACTAGGGCGGCGCTAAACAAATACGACATCACGTCCTTATTTCATTATTTCCATCC
Organism: Nerophis ophidion; assembly: GCF_033978795.1. Lineage (NCBI taxonomy): Eukaryota > Metazoa > Chordata > Actinopteri > Syngnathiformes > Syngnathidae > Nerophis > Nerophis ophidion. The sequence continues at coordinate 5,766,034 of NC_084635.1, forward strand.
GTCAGTGTATGCAGAAGTGTGGCGATGGTGACGTGGTTTGCCAACAAACATACATGTGACAAATAGCAGGGGCTCAGAAGTACAAACTGTGGCTCACAGTGGTCTGCAGCCAACAGGCTCCTGTGTGTTTGGTGAATATCTCAGATATTGCAGCTGTCGAGTGTATCAATGATTCATGTATCGTTTCATCCCCGGGCTGCTCTCAGTGCAGTCTTGCTGCTTGGGAAAGCAATGCCGTGTGTCAGGGTGATTTTCTGGCACGTATCGGAGTCTGTGATTGGCGGTTTGACCGGCTTGGACGTACACACGCCGTGTTGGCAGTGGGGAGTGGGCCTGTTCTCCCCGCCCGCCGCGCTCACCCGAGCAGACGAGCTGTATCGCTAGGGCGGGGTACACCGAGGCTAGCTCTGTCCGGCGCCGTCATTTTATTTCCATGAGGCAATGATCAATTAGAGGTAGACCGGTGTGTTTTTTTCAGGGCCTATAACCAATATTCATCCATCCATCCATCATCTTCCGCTTATCCGAGGGGGCAGCAGCCTAAGCAGGGAAACCCAGACTACACTCTCCCCAGCCACTTCGTCTAGCTCTTCCCGGGGGATCCCGAGGCGTTCCCAGGCCAGCCGGGAGACATAGTCTTCCCAACGTGTCCTGGGTCTTCCCCGTGGCCTCCTACCGGTTGGACGTGCCCTAAACACCTCCCGAGGGAGGCGTTCGGGTGGCATCCTGAGATGCCTGAACCACCTCATCTGGCTCCTCTCGATGTGGAGGAGCAGCGGCTTTACTTTGAGTTCCTCCTGGATGACAGAGCTTCTCACCCTATCTCTAAGGGAGAGACCCAAACTCATTTCGGCCGCTTGTACCCGTGATCTTATCCTTTCGGTCATGACCCAAAGCTCATGACCATAGGTGAGGATGGGAACGTAGATCGATCGGTAAATTGAGAGCTTTGCCTTCCGGCTCAGCTCCTTCTTCCCCACAACGGATCGATACAACGTTCGCATTACTGAAGACGCTGCACCGATCCGCCTGTCGATCTCACGATCCACTCTTCTCCCACTCGTGAACAAGACTCCTAGATACTTCAACTCCTCCACTTGGGGCAGGGTCTCCTCCCCAACCCGGAGATGGCATTCCACCCTTTTACCGGTCTCGGAATATCCCTAAATAAAGCTTTAAAGTGCCTTATTTTCGGCTCTCTGCGAAGACACTGGCCATTTCCCTGTGACGTCACACAGTGCTGCCAATGTAAACAAACAATGGGAATACCACAGCAAGATATAGCGACATTAGCTCGGATTCAAACTCGGATTTCAGCGACTTAAGCGATTCAACAGATTACGCATGTATTGAAACAGATGGTTGGAGTATGAAAATATTGAAGAAGAAACTAAAGCTATTGAGCGAATAGCTATTGACGCTATTCATAGCCATAGCACAGCCGAATAGCTGCGTTAGCATCGCCGGTAAAATGTGCGGACCAAACGATCAGGACTTTCGCATCTTTTGACACTGGAGCAACTTAAATCCGTCGATTGGTAAGTGTTTTTTTCGCATTAAATGTGGGTGGAAGGAAACGTAATATAGTTGCAAATGCATCTGCAGGTTATCCATACATCTCTGTGCCATGTCTGCTTTAGCACCGCCGGTAAATAGCATGTTAGCATCGATTAGCGTAGCATGTTAGCATCGATTAGCTGGCAGTCAACATCAACAAAACTCACCTTTGTGATTTCGTTGACTATCGTTGCAAATGCATCTACAGGTTATCCATACATCTCTGTGCCAGGTCTGCTTTAGCACCACCGGTTAGTAGCATGTTAGCATCGATTAGCGTAGCATGTTAGCATCGATTAGCTGGCAGTCAAAATCAACAAAACTCACCTTTGTGATTTTGTTGACTATCGTTGCAAATGCATCTGCAGGTTATCCATACATCTCTGTGCCATGTCTGCTTTAGCACCGCCGGTAAATAGCATGTTAGCATCGATTAGCGTAGCATGTTAGCATCGATTAGCTGGCAGTCAACATCAACAAAACTCACCTTTGTGATTTTGTTGACTTAATCGTTGCAAATGCATCTGCAGGTTATCCATACATCTCTGTGCCATGTCTGCTTTAGCACCGCCGGTAAGTAGCATGTTAGTATCGATTAGCGTAGCATGTTAGCATCGATTAGCTGGCAGTCAAAATCAACAAAACTCACCTTTGTGATTTTGTTGACTATCGTTGCAAATGCATCTGCAGGTTATCCATACATCTCTGTGCCATGTCTGTCTTAGCATCGCCGGTAAAATGTGGAGACATTCTGGTACATTCAATGGGGGTCTGGCGGCAGACACTTTGGCATCTTCGAGCCAGTGGTGCAACTTGAATCCCTCCCTGTTAGTGTTGTTACACCCTCCGACAACACACCGACGAGGCATGATGTCTCCAAGGTTCCAAAAAATAGTTAAAAAAACGGAAAATAACAGAGCTGAGACCCGGTGTTTGTAATGTGTTGAAAATGAAAATGGCGGCTGTGTTACCTCGGCGACGTCACATTCTGACGTCACCGCTTTCAGCGCGATAAACAGAAAGGCGTTTAATTCGCCAAAATCCACCCATTTAGAGTTCGGAAATCGGTTAAAAAAATAGATGGTCTTTTTTCTGCACCATCAAGGTATATATTGACGCTTACATAGGTCTGCTGATAATGTTCCCCTTTAAACATCCCACAGTCCAACTCCAATGAACACCCCCCTCCTGTACCTACTGCCAGCATGTGTTTTGAATCACTTCAGTAAAAAGGGTCAGACGCTTCCTAAAACGTGCAGACCTATGCTGCTCGAGACCAGAATCACCACCTGGAGTCAATGCGTGTCTCATTGATACGGTAAATAAAACAAACTACCAGCTGCTAAGCCCATTTCCTACTCCAGCTTGAACCGCCGACTACTTTCGTGCTCAGACCGTCTTTTTGCTTCAGCTCCCGCATACGCCCGTAAAAAAAGGGAACTTTATGTTCTTCAAAGCCCCTCATCAACTCTCCCCTCTTTCTCTTTAGGGTCTCGGTGCGGAGATAAAACTTTATCTGGAGGAACAGAAGCGTGCACCCTCACTTCCACACGCACATCTGCACCAGACGAGGTCCACATGATTCCCACACCGTAATTAGATCCAACGTTTACAAGGGGCGGCTTCACTGACTTCTCGTTTCGACGCATTCCTTCGCCGTTGTGCAGAACAATGGCTGCTTTCTCCGAAAATGGATTAATTGACATAAATGATGTGCAAGTTCAAGCAGAGTCTACAGGATTGCGCGGTTGAGAATGTGTTTATTTGCATGAATGTTGTGTGTGTCATCCATTCTCCTTTCTCACAGTCACAAAGGTACCGTATTTCCTTGAATTGCCGGCGGGTATATAGTATGCACCTGGCTAGAATTACTGCCGGGTCAAACTCGTTTCGCAAAATAATTAGCGCATGCTTAGCATTACCGACGGATCAGGATTAACGCCGAGTCAAACTCGTATTTGCAAAATATTATTTTTATTAAATGGGTTGTACTTGCATAGCGTTTTTCTACCTTCAAGGTACTCAAAGCGCTTTGACACTACTTCCACATTTACCCATTCACACACACATTCACACACTGATGGAGGGAGCTGCCATGCAAGGCGCCCACCAGTACCCATCAGGAGCAAGGGTGAAGTATCTTGCTCAGGACACAACGGATGTGATGAGGTTGGCACTAGGTGGGATTTGAACCAGGGACCCTCGGGTTGCGCACGGCCACTCTCCCACTCCGCCACGCCGTCCCTATTAGAGCATGTCTAGAATTTCCGCTGGGTCGAACTTGTTTCGCCAAATAATTAGCATATGCCTAAAATTTCCACCGGGTCAAACTCGTCACGTCACGAGTGACCCTTCACCTGTCATTTTCAAAATGAAGAAGGCTGATTTAAATAATTTGAAATCGCATAAAGGGAGGAAGATTAAGAGCTATTCAGTAGGATTTAAGGTCCAAGCTATTGAATATGCTAAAAAGAACAGTAAGCAGCTATGTTTTATTAATGTACCGTAGCTACGTGTGTCAAATATGAGCCATTAAATGACTCCCGCCTCCTGGTGGTAGAGGGCGCTAGTGATCCTTCTTGCGACTACTCGGCTGCAGAAGAAGTGACGACAAGCAGCAAGAGTGAGAAGCGATCGTATATTTTTTTCCTCTCGCTTGCACTTTTAACATGGAGGATTACATATCTAAAATAAAACAGTTTTCTAAACTGGACTTTCAATGGAAGCAGGAGGTAATAAAGGAAGATCTCCATTGAGACGGAGAGACTTTTAAAACTAAAGAAAGATAAGGAAGACTTTTATAAACAAGTTATCGAAGCTTTTGATCAGAAGGAGCTGTGCATGGACTTCATTTATAAGTAAAAGAAAGACCATAATAAAGTTCATCCATCCATCCATCTTCTTCCGCTTATCCGAGGTCGGGTCGCGGGGGCAACAGCCTAAGCAGGGAAACCCAGACTTCCCTCTCCCCAGCCACTTCGTAATAATAACGTTATTTTTTATTAAATGTGTTTTTCAAGATGGTATCCTTACATCACACTCAAATTTATAAGCGCAGGCTTAAATTTACCGCATGCCTTTTGTAAGCGCCGGAGTGAGAATAGGTTTTAAAATAATTGCCGCATGTTTGCCTTTACCGCATGCCTTTGGTAAACGCCGGAGTGAGAAGAGGTTTTAAAAAAAATAGCGCCCCAGCGGCAATTCAATCTGCATATCTTAAAGGCCTACTGAAATGAGATTTTCTCATTTAAACGGGGATAGCAGGTCCGATCTATGTGTCATACTTGATCATTTTGCGATATTGCCATATTTTTGCGGAAAGGATTTAGTAGAGAACATCCACGATAAAGCTCGCAACTTTCGGTGCTAACAGAAAAGCCCTGCCTTTACCGGAAGTAGCAGACGATGACGTCACATGTTGAGGGCTCCTCACAAAGCATGATGTTTACACCCCCATGCTTCACAGTATGTATGGTGTCCTTGGGATGCAACTCAGTATTCTTCTTCCTCCAAACAAGACGAGTTGAGTTTATACCAAAATGGATACATGTCACACTCCAAACTCCACTATGGCCAAGACCAAAGAGCTGTCGAAGGACACCAGGAAAAGAATTGTAGACCTGCACCAGACTGGGAAGACTGAATCTACAATAGGCAAGCAGCTTGGTGTGAAAAAATCAACTGTGGGAGCAATTATCAGAAATCTCCCTCGATCTGGGGCTCCACGCAAGATCTCATTCCGTGGGGTCAAAATGATCATGAGAACGGTGAGCAAAAATCCCAGAACCACACGGGGGGACCTGTTGAATGACCTGCAGAGAGCTGGGACCAAAGTGACAAAGGTTACCATCAATAACACACTACGCCGACAGGGAATCAAATCCTGCAGTGCCCGACGTGTCCCCCTGCTTAAGCCAGTGCATGTCCAGGCCCGTCTGAAGTTTGCCAGAGAGCACATGGGAGAATGTCATGTGGTCAGATGAAACCAAAATAGAACTTTTTGGTATAAACTCAACTTGTCGTGTTTGGAGGAAGAAGAATACTGAGTTGATTCCCAAGAACACCACACCTACTGTGAAGCATGGGGGTGGAAACATCATGCTTGGGGGCTGTTTTTCTGCTAAGGGGACAGGACGATTGATCCTTGTTAAGGAACGAATGAATGGGGCCATGTATCGTGAGATTTTGAGCCAAAACCTCCTTCCATCAGTGAGAGCTTTGAATGGTTGACCAAATACTTATTTTCCACCATAATTTACAAATAAAGTCTTTAAAATTCCGACAATTTTTTTTCACATTCTGTCTCTCACAGTTGAAGTGTACCTATGATGAAAATGACAGACCTCTGTCATCATTTGAAGTGGGAGAACTTGCACAATCGCTGGCTGACTAAACACTTTTTTGCCCCACTGTATAGCAATAAAGGTTTTGAGCTGGCCTATTCAAAGTCTGGCTATTACGAGACATGAGTAAGTAATGGAGAAGTGCTAAGCAACTGGGCAGAGGACTGATCAAACTGTACTAATGTGTTTGAAAGATCCAATCAATCAACTGCTTCCATGTGTCTCCCTGAATAAGTATCACGTGACGGATCAATACGCGACTGGGTGATCATTTAGGAGGCCACAGATCAATAACATTTAGCATTCTGCCTCCTGATTTCTAACGAGTTCGATGTAACAGACTTAGACTGATGGAGATGAGTATTGTCACCAGTCTCTGAAGAACTTTACAAAGTGACTGCAGCTCTCTCCTCAGCACTTTCAAGTTGATATTTTACAATAATACGGAAAGTAAACGTGTAGAAAGCAGTATTCTCCTGACAACTGCAATTCAGGGAAGTAGTTCAGTCTGGTTTTACTGACTTTTCTTAAATAAAACACAATGTACAAGAAACAGACTGAAATTCAAGCGACCGCCCCAACTAAATTTGGTCCTAGAACTCAGTACTTTTATGGGGTTAGATTTTGTATACCACCGAATACCGATTCACAAAATCTGACACCTTTGTTAAAGGCCTACTGAAAGCCACAACTAGCGACCACGCAGTCTGATAGTTTATATATCAATGATGAAATATTAACATTGCAACACATGCCAATACGGCCTTTTTAGTTTACTAAATTGCAATTTTAAATTTCGCGCCGAAATATCCTGCTGAAACGTCTCGGTATGAAGATGCGTCCACGTGACGTCAAGAATTGTAGAGGACATTTTGTTCCAGCATCGTCTGTTTTCATCGCAAAATTCCACAGTATTCTGGACTCTGTGTTGCTGAATTTTGTGCAATTTGTTCAATGAATAATGGAGACATCAAAGAAGAAAGCTGTAGGTGGGAAGCGGTGAATTGCGGCCGGCTTTAGCAACACAAACACAGCCGGTGTTTCGTTGTTTACATTCCCGAAAGATGACAGTCAAGTTTTACTATGGAACAGAGATGTCAAGCGAACACGGCTGGATTGGACCACACACACAAAGTACAGTGTATTATGTGTATTAATAAACATTTTAACATTCTGTATTCTGAAGGCGTTCTATGTTGTGTGCTACTCCAGCATCAATAACTCTTCAGCACTCTCAAGTTGACATTTTACAATAATACGGAAAGTAAACGTGTAGAAAGCAGTATTCCCCTGACAACTGCAATTAAGGAAGTACTTCAGTCTGGTTTTACTGACTTTTCTCTAATAAAACACAATGTACAAGAAACAGAATGAAATTCAAGCGACCGCCCCAACTAGATTTGGTCCTAGAACTCTGTACTTTTATGGGGTTGGATTTTGTATACCACCGAATACCGATTCACATAAAATCTGACACCTTTGTTAAAGATCTACTGAAAGCCACAACTAGCGACCACGCAGTCTGATAGTTTATATATCAATGATGAAATATTAACATTGCAACACATGCCAATACGGGTTAGTTTACTAAATTGCAATTTTAAATTTCGCGCCAAAATATCCTGCGGAAACGTCTCGGTATGATGACGCGTGACGTCACGGATTGTAGAGGACATTTTGTTCCAGCATCGTCTGTTTTCATCGCAAAATTCCACAGTATTCTGGACATCTGTGTTGCTGAATTTTTTGCAATTTGTTCAATGAATAATGGAGACATCAAAGAAGAAAGCTGTAGGTGGGAAGCGGTGAATTGCGGCCGGCTTTAGCAACACAAACACAGCCGGTGTTTCGTTGTTTGCATTCCCGAAAGATGACAGTCAAGTTTTACTATGGAACAGAGATGTCAAGCGAACACAGCTGGATTGGACCACACACACAAAGTACAGTGTATTATGTGTATTAATGAACATTTTAACATTCTGTATTCTGAAGGCGTTCTATGTCGTGTGCTACTCCAGCATCAATAACTCTTCAGCGCTCTCAAGTTGACATTTTACATTAATACGGAAAGTAAACGTGTAGAAAGCAGTATTCCCCTGACAACTGCAATTAAGGAAGTACTTCAGTCTGGTTTTGCTGACTTTTCTCAAATAAAACACAATGTACAAGAAACAGACTGAAATTCAAGCGACCGCCCCAACTAGATTTAGTCCTAGAACTCTGTACTTTTATGGGGTTAGATTTTGTATACCACCGAATACCGATTCACATAAAATCTGACACCTTTGTTAAAGGTCTACTGAAACCCACAACTACCGACCACGCAGTCGGATAGTTTATATATCAATGATGAAATATTAACATTCCAAAACATTTAGTTTACTAAATTGCAATTTTAAATTTCGCGCCGAAATATCTTGGTATGATGACTCGTGACGTCACGGATTGTAGAGGACATTTTGTACCAGCATCGTTCCCGGCTATTAAGTCATCTGTTTTCATCGCAACATTCCACAGTATTCTGGACAACATCTGTGTTGCTGAATTCTTTGCAATTTGTTCAATGAATAAAGGAGACATCAAAGAAGAAAGCTGTAGGTGGGAAGCGGTGAATTGCGGCCGGCTTTAACAACACAAACACAGCCGGTGTTTCGTTGTTTACATTCCCGAAAGATGACAGTCAAGTTTTACTATGGAACAGAGATGTCAAGCGAACACGGCTGGATTGGACCACACACACACAAAGTACAGTGTATTATGTGTATTAATAAACATTTTAACATTCTGTATTCTGAAGGCGTTCTATGTCGTGTACTACTCCAGCATCAATAACTCTTCAGCGCTCTCAAGTTGACATTTTACAATAATACGGAAAGTAAACGTGTAGAAAGCAGTATTCCCCTGACAACTGCAATTCAGGGAAGTACCTCAGTCTGGTTTTGCTGACTTTTCTCAAATAAAACACAATGTACAAGAAACAGAATGAAATTCAAGCGACCGCCCCAACAAGATTTGGTCCTAGAAATCGGTACTTTTATGGGGTTAGATTTTGTATACCACCGAATACCGATTCACATAAAATCTGACACCTTTGTTAAAGGTATACTGAAACCCACAACTACCGACCACACAGTCTGATAGTTTATATATCAATGATGAAATATTAACATTGCAAAACATGCCAATACGGGTTAGTTTACTAAATTGCAATTTTAAATTTTGCGCCGAAATATCCTGCTGAAACGTCTCGGTATGAAGATGCGTCCACGTGACGTCAAGAATTGTAGAGGACATTTTGTTCCAGCATCGTCTGTTTTCATCGCAAAATTCCACAGTATTCTGGACATCTGTGTTGCTGAATTCTTTGCAATTTGTTCAATGAATAAAGGAGACATCAAAGAAGAAAGCTGTAGGTGGGAAGCGGTGAATTGCGGCCGGCTTTAGCAACACAAACACAGCCGGTGTTTCGTTGTTTACATTCCCGAAAGATGACAGTCAAGTTTTACTATGGAACAGAGATGTCAAGCGAACACGGCTGGATTGGACCACACACACAAAGTACAGTGTATTATGTGTATTAATAAACATTTTAACATTCTCTATTCTGAAGGCGTTCTATGTCGTGTGCTACTCCAGCATCAATAACTCTTCAGCGCTCTCAAGTTGACATTTTACATTAATACGGAAAGTAAACGTGTAGAAAGCAGTATTCCCCTGACAACTGCAATTCAGGGAAGTACTTCAGTCTGGTTTTACTGACTTTTCTTTAATAAAACACAAAGTACAAGAAACAGACTGAAATTCAAGCGACCGCCACAACTAGATTTGGTCCTAGAAATCGGTACTTTTATGGGGTTAGATTTTGAATACCACAGATTACCGATTCACATAAAATCTGACACCTTTGTTAAAGACCTACTGAAAGCCACTACTAGCGACCACGCAGTCTGATAGTTTATATATCAATGATGAAATATTAACATTGCAACACATGCCAATACGGGTTAGTTTACTAAATTGCAATTTTAAATTTCGCGCCGAAATATCTTGGTATGATGACTCGTGACGTCACGGATTGTAGAGGACATTTTGTTCCCACATCGTTCCCGGCTATTAAGTCGTTTGTTTTCATCGCAAAATTACACAGTATTCTGGACATCTGTGTTGCTGAATTCTTTGCAATTTGTTCAATGAATAAAGGAGACATCAAAGAAGAAAGCTGTAGGTGGGAAGCGGTGAATTGCGGCCGGCTTCTTTAGCAACACAAACACAGCCGGTGTTTCCTTGTTTACATTCCCGAAAGATGACAGTCGAGTTTTACTATGGAACAGAGATGTCAAGCGAACACGGCTGGATTGGACCACACACACAAAGTACGGTGTATTATGTGTATTAATAAACATTTTAACATTCTGTATTCTGAAGGCGTTCTATGTCGTGTGCTACTCCAGCATCAATAACTCTTCAGCGCTCTCAAGTTGACATTTTACAATAATACGGAAAGTAAACGTGTAGAAAGCAGTATTCCCCTGACAACTGCAATTCAGGGAAGTACTTCAGTCTGGTTTTACTGACTTTTCTTTAATAAAACACAAAGTACAAGAAACAGACTGAAATTCAAGCGACCGCCACAACTAGATTTGGTCCTAGAAATCGGTACTTTTATGGGGTTAGATTTTGAATACCACAGATTACCGATTCACATAAAATCTGACACCTTTGTTAAAGACCTACTGAAAGCCACTACTAGCGACCACGCAGTCTGATAGTTTATATATCAATGATGAAATATTAACATTGCAACACATGCCAATACGGGTTAGTTTACTAAATTGCAATTTTAAATTTCGCGCCGAAATATCTTGGTATGATGACTCGTGACGTCACGGATTGTAGAGGACATTTTGTTCCCACATCGTTCCCGGCTATTAAGTCGTTTGTTTTCATCGCAAAATTACACAGTATTCTGGACATCTGTGTTGCTGAATTCTTTGCAATTTGTTCAATGAATAAAGGAGACATCAAAGAAGAAAGCTGTAGGTGGGAAGCGGTGAATTGCGGCCGGCTTCTTTAGCAACACAAACACAGCCGGTGTTTCCTTGTTTACATTCCCGAAAGATGACAGTCGAGTTTTACTATGGAACAGAGATGTCAAGCGAACACGGCTGGATTGGACCACACACACAAAGTACGGTGTATTATGTGTATTAATAAACATTTTAACATTCTGTATTCTGAAGGCGTTCTATGTCGTGTGCTACTCCAGCATCAATAACTCTTCAGCGCTCTCAAGTTGACATTTTACAATAATACGGAAAGTAAACGTGTAGAAAGCAGTATTCCCCTGACAACTGCAATTCAGGGAAGTACTTCAGTCTGGTTTTGCTGACTTTTCTCAAATAAAACACAATGTACAAGAAACAGAATGAAATTCAAGCGACCGCTCCAACTAGATTTGGCCCTAGAACTCTGTACTTTTATGGGGTTAGATTTTGTATACCACCGATTACCGATTCACATAAAATCTGACACCTTTGTTAAAGGCCTACTGAAACCCACAATTACCGACCACGCAGTCTGATAGTTTATATATCAATGATGAAATATTAACATTGCAACACATGCCAATACGGGTTAGTTTACTAAATTGCAATTTTAAATTTCGCGCCAAAATATCCTGCGGAAACGTCTCCGTATGATGACGCGTGACGTCGCGGATTGTAGAGAACATTTTGTTCCAGCATCGTCTGTTTTCATCGCAAAATTCCACAGTATTCTGGACATCTGTGTTGCTGAATTCTTTGCAATTTGTTCAATGAACAATGGAGACATCAAAGAAGAAAGCTGTAGGTGGGAAGCGGTGAATTGCGGCCGGCTTTAGCAACACAAACACAGCCGGTGTTTCGTTGTTAACATTCCCGAAAGATGACAGTCAAGTTTTACCATGGAACAGAGATGTCAAGCGAACACGGCTGGATTGGACCATACACACAAAGTACGGTGTATTATGTGTATTAATAAACATTTTAACATTCTGTATTCTGAAGGCGTTCTATGTCGTGTGCTACTCCAGCATCAATAACTCTTCTGCGCTCTCAAGTTGACATTTTACAATAATACGGAAAGTAAACGTGTAGAAAGCAGTATTCCCCTGACAACTGCAATCCAGGGAAGTACTTCAGTCTGGTTTTGCTGACTTTTCTCAAATAAAACACAATGTACAAGAAACAGAATGAAATTCAAGCGATCGCCACAACTAGATTTGGTCCTAGAACTCTGTACTTTTATGGAGTTAGATTTTGTATACCACCGATTTCCGATTCACATAAAATCTGACACCTTTGTTAAAGGCCTACTGAAAGCCACTACTACCGACCACGCAGTCTGATGGTTTATATATCAATGATGAAATATTAACATTGCAACACATGCCAATACGGGTTAGTTTACTAAATTGCAATTTTAAATTTCGCGCCAAAATATCCTGCGGAAACGTCTCCGTATGATGACGCGTGACGTCGCGGATTGTAGAGAACATTTTGTTCCAGCATCGTCTGTTTTCATCGCAAAATTCCACAGTATTCTGGACATCTGTGTTGCTGAATTCTTTGCAATTTGTTCAATGAACAATGGAGACATCAAAGAAGAAAGCTGTAGGTGGGAAGCGGTGAATTGCGGCCGGCTTTAGCAACACAAACACAGCCGGTGTTTCGTTGTTAACATTCCCGAAAGATGACAGTCAAGTTTTACCATGGAACAGAGATGTCAAGCGAACACGGCTGGATTGGACCATACACACAAAGTACGGTGTATTATGTGTATTAATAAACATTTTAACATTCTGTATTCTGAAGGCGTTCTATGTCGTGTGCTACTCCAGCATCAATAACTCTTCTGCGCTCTCAAGTTGACATTTTACAATAATACGGAAAGTAAACGTGTAGAAAGCAGTATTCCCCTGACAACTGCAATCCAGGGAAGTACTTCAGTCTGGTTTTGCTGACTTTTCTCAAATAAAACACAATGTACAAGAAACAGAATGAAATTCAAGCGATCGCCACAACTAGATTTGGTCCTAGAACTCTGTACTTTTATGGAGTTAGATTTTGTATACCACCGATTTCCGATTCACATAAAATCTGACACCTTTGTTAAAGGCCTACTGAAAGCCACTACTACCGACCACGCAGTCTGATAGTTTATATATCAATGATGAAATATTAACATTGCAACACATGCCAATACGGGCTAGTTTACTAAATTGCAATTTTAAATTTCGCGCCGAAATATCCTGCTGAAACGTCTCGGTATGATGACGCGTGCGCGTGACGTCACGGATTGTAGAGGACATTTTGTTCCAGCATCGTCTGTTTTCCTCGCAAAATTCCACAGTATTCTGGACATCTGTGTTGCTGAATTTTGTGCAATTTGTTCAATGAATAATGGAGACATCAAAGAAGAAAGCTGTAGGTGGGAAGCGGTGAATTGCGGCCGGCTTTAGCAACACAAACACAGCCGGTGTTTCGTTGTTTACATTCCCGAAAGATGACAGTCAAGTTTTACTATGGAACAGAGATGTCAAGCGAACACGGCTGGATTGGACCACACACACAAAGTACAGTGTATTATGTGTATTAATAAACATTTTAACATTATGTATTCTGAAGGCGTTCTATGTTGTGTGCTACTCCAGCATCAATAACTCTTCAGCGCTCTCAAGTTGACATTTTACATTAATACGGAAAGTAAACGTGTAGAAAGCAGTATTCCCCTGACAACTGCAATTCAGGGAAGTACTTCAGTCTGGTTTTACTGACTTTTCTCAAATAAAACACAATGTACAAGAAACAGAATGAAATTCAAGCGATCGCCACAACTAGATTTGGTCCTAGAACTCTGTACTTTTATGGAGTTAGATTTTGTATACCACCGATTTCCGATTCACATAAAATCTGACACCTTTGTTAAAGGCCTACTGAAAGCCACTACTACCGACCACGCAGTCTGATAGTTTATATATCAATGATGAAATATTAACATTGCAACACATGCCAATACGGGTTAGTTTACTAAATTGCAATTTTAAATTTTGTGCCGAAATATCCTGCTGAAACGTCTCGGTATGATGACGCGTGACGTCACGCATTGTAGAGGACATTTTGTTCCAGCATCGTTCCCGGCTATCAAGTAATCTGTTTTCATCGCAAAATTCCACAGTATTCTGGACATCTGTGTTGCTGAATTCTTTGCAATTTGTTCAATGAATAAAGGAGACATCAAAGAAGAAAGCTGTAGGTGGGAAGCGGTGAATTGCGGCCGGCTTTAGCAACACAAACACAGCCGGTGTTTCGTTGTTTACATTCCCGAAAGAGGACAAGTCAAGTTTTACTATGGAACAGAGATGTCAAGCGAACACGGCTGGATTGGACCACACACACAAAGTACAGTGTATTATGTGCATTAATAAATATTTTAACATTCTGTATTCTGAAGGCGTTCTATGTCGTGTGCTACTCCAGCATCAATAACTCTTCAGCGCTCTCAAGTTGACATTTTACAATAATACGGAAAGTAAACGTGTAGAAAGCAGTATTCCCCTGACAACTGCAATTCGGGGAAGTACTTCAGTCTGGTTTTGCTGACTTTTCTCAAATAAAACACAATGTACAAGAAACAGAATGAAATTCAAGCGACCGCCCCAACTAGATTTGGTCCTAGAAATCGGTACTTTTATGGGGTTAGATTTTGTATACCACAGATTACCGATTCACATAAAATCTGACACCTTTGTTAAAGGCCTACTGAAAGCCACAACTACCGACCACGCAGTCTGATAGTTTATATATCAATGATGAAATATTAACATTGCAACACATGCCAATACGGGTTAGTTTACTAAATTGCAATTTTAAATTTCGCGCCAAAATATCCTGCGGAAACGTCTCGGTATGATGACGCGTGACGTCACGGATTGTAGAGGACATTTTGTTCCCACATCGTTCCCAGCTATTAAGTCGTTTGTTTTCATCGCAAAATTCCCCAGTATTCTGGACATCTGTGTTGCTGAATTCTTTGCAATTTGTTCAATGAACAATGGAGACATCAAAGAAGAAAGCTGTAGGTGGGAAGCGGTGAATTGCGGCCGGCTTTAGCAACACAAACACAGCCGGTGTTTCCTTGTTTACATTCCCGAAAGATGACAGTCAAGTTTTACTATGGAACAGAGATGTCAAGCGAACACGGCTGGATTGGACCACACACACAAAGTACAGTGTATTATGTGTATTAATAAACATTTTAACATTCTGTATTCTGAAGGCGTTCTATGTCGTGTGCTACTCCAGCATCAATAACTCTTCA
This sequence comes from Nerophis ophidion, assembly GCF_033978795.1. Classification (NCBI taxonomy): domain Eukaryota; kingdom Metazoa; phylum Chordata; class Actinopteri; order Syngnathiformes; family Syngnathidae; genus Nerophis; species Nerophis ophidion. Next base: position 5,781,294 of record NC_084635.1, read on the forward strand.
GCGCTCTCAAGTTGACATTTTACATTAATACGGAAAGTAAACGTGTAGAAAGCAGTATTCCCCTGACAACTGCAATTATGGGAAGTACTTCTGTCTGGTTTTGCTGACTTTTCTCTAATTAAACACAAAGTACAAGAAACAGAATGAAATTCAAGCGACCGCCACAACTAGATTTGGTCCTAGAAATCGGTACTTTTATGGGGTTAGATTTTGAATACCACAGATTACCGATTCACATAAAATCTGACACCTTTGTTAAAGACCTACTGAAAGCCACTACTACCGACCACGCAGTCTGATAGTTTATATATCAATGATGAAATATTAACATTGCAACACATGCCAATACGGGCTAGTTTACTAAATTGCAATTTTAAATTTCGCGCCGAAATATCTTGGTATGATGACTCGTGACGTCACGGATTGTAGAGGACATTTTGTTCCCACATCGTTCCCAGCTATTAAGTCGTTTGTTTTCATCGCAAAATTCCACAGTATTCTGGACAACATCTGTGTTGCTGAATTCTTTGCAATTTGTTCAATGAATAAAGGAGACATCAAAGAAGAAAGCTGTAGGTGGGAAGCGGTGAATTGCGGCCGGCTTTAGCAACACAAACACAGCCAATGTTTCGTTGTTTACATTCCCGAAAGATGACAGTCAAGTTTTACTATGGAACAGAGATGTCAAGCGAACACGGCTGGATTGGACCACACACACACAGTACAGTGTATTATGTGTATTAATAAACATTTTAACATTCTGTATTCTGAAGGCGTTCTATGTTGTGTGCTACTCCAGCATCAATAACTCTTCAGCGCTCTCAAGTTGACATTTTACAATAATACGGAAAGTAAACGTGTAGAAAGCAGTATTCCCCTGACAACTGCAATTAAGGAAGTACTTCAGTCTGGTTTTGCTGACTTTTCTCAAATAAAACACAATGTACAAGAAACAGACTGAAATTCAAGCGACCGCCCCAACTAGATTTAGTCCTAGAACTCTGTACTTTTATGGGGTTAGATTTTGTATACCACCGATTTCCGATTCACATGAAATCTGACACCTTTGTTAAAGGTCTACTGAAAGCCACTACTAGCGACCACACAGTCTGATAGTTTATGTATCAATGATGAAATATTAACATTGCAACACATGCCAATCCGGGTTAGTTTATTAAATTGCAATTTTAAATTTTGCGCCAAAATATCCTGCGGAAACGTCTCGGTATGATGACGCGTGACGTCACGGATTGTAGAGGACATTTTGTACCAGCATCGTTCCCGGCTATTAAGTCGTCTGTTTTCATCGCAAAATTCCACAGTATTCTGAACATCTGTGTTGCTGAATTTTTTGCAATTTGTTCAATGAATAAAGGAGACATCAAAGAAGAAAGCTGTAGGTGGGAAGCGGTGAATTGCGTCCGGCTTTAGCAACACAAACACAGCCGGTGTTTCCTTGTTTACATTCCCGAAAGATGACAGTCAAGTTTTACTATGGAACAGAGATGTCAAGCGAACACAGCTGGATTGGACCACACACACAAAGTACGGTGTATTATGTGTATTAATAAACATTTTAACATTCTGTATTCTGAAGGCGTTCTATGGCATGTGGTACTCCAGCATCAATAACTCTTCAGCGCTCTCAAGTTGACATTTTACATAAATACGGAAAGTAAACGTGTAGAAAGCAGTATTCCCCTGACAACTGCAATTAAGGAAGTACTTCAGTCTGGTTTTGCTGACTTTTCTCAAATAAAACACAATGTACAAGAAACAGACTGAAATTCAAGCGACCGCCCCAACTAGATTTAGTCCTAGAACCCTGTACTTTTATGGGGTTAGATTTTGTATACCACCGAATACCGATTCACATAAAATCTGACACCTTTGTTAAAGGCCTACTGAAAGCCACTACTACCGACCACGCAGTCTGATAGTTTATATATCAATGATGAAATATTAACATTGCAACACATGCCAATACGGGTTAGTTTACTAAATTGCAATTTTAAATTTCGCGCCGAAATATCCTGCTGAAACGTCTCGGTATGATGACGCGTGCGCGTGACGTCACGGATTGTAGAGGACATTTTGTTCCAGCATCGTCTGTTTTCATCGCAAAATTCCACAGTATTCTGGACATCTGTGTTGCTGAATTTTGTGCAATTTGTTCAATGAATAATGGAGACATCAAAGAAGAAAGCTGTAGGTGGGAAGCGGTGAATTGCGGCCGGTTTTAGCAACACAAACACAGCCGGTGTTTCGTTGTTTACATTCCCGAAAGATGACAGTCAAGTTTTACTATGGAACACGGCTGGATTGGACCACACACACAAAGTACAGTGTATTATGTGTATTAATAAAAAACATTTTTGTGATGTTTTTATTTCCCTGCCTTCTCGTTTGGTTGTGATTCGTCTCCTCAGCTCATTAGCCTCCAGCGAGGGGTGGAAACTAGACACACCTGCAACCACTTCCCACGGAGCATATAAGCCCATCACCCACTACTGGTCCTTGTCGGTTAATTCTTTCTGTTCCTGCACCTTCCACGTGCATGTGCTGCGTCGCTCCGTTAGACCGGTATGTTTCGATTCCACATTTGTGTATTTCCTAACCTTGTGATGTTTTATTTTCTAGCCTCACTGAGGCAGTAAAGACTTTTGTACATGGTGTGCCCTTTATATCAGTTAATGTACATGGTGTGCCCTTTATACCCCATCGCTTTACGTTGCACTTTTTGGACTGATTAAATATGTTATTCAAACTTGCCTCCCGTCTCTCTCCCGTCCCTCCTTCACCAGTTCTTAACACATTTTACCATTCTGTATTCTGAAGGTGTTCTGTGTCGTGTGCTACTCCAGCATCAATATCTGCAGCGTCGGGTTCAAAGCGGTATGGCTCTATCCCTTGTTGCGGTCGGGCCTGGCCGAGTGGTCCTGCCACCCCCACGGCTGCCACGGCGCCTCTCACAGCATCTTCCCTATCTGAATCGCTCTTACTGCCCTCTTGTTCTTTGTTTTTTTTCTTTTTCTAGTCCTTCACTCTAACTTTCCTCATCCACAAATCTTTCATCCTCGCTCAAATTAATGGGGAAATCGACGCTTTCTCGGTCCGAATCGCTCTGGCTGGTGGTGGCCATGATTGTAAACAATGTTCAGATGTGAGGAGCTCCACAACCTGCTTTTGTGACCTCAAAAACAGTCCAGAATTATTTTCTGGACTATAAGGCGCACTTAAAATTATGTTCATTCCTCAAAACTTGACAATGCGCCTTATGACCCGATGCGCCTAGCGTACGGAATAATTCTGGTTTTGCTTACCGGCCTCGAAGCTATTTTATTTGGTACATGGTGAAATGATAAGTGTGACCAGTAGATGGCAGTCACACATAAAAGATACGCGTGGACTGCAATGTGACTCAAGTAAACACCAACATTTTAGATGTTCCATTGAAAATATAAAACATTACACAGGGCGCTCAAAAATCTATCAACATGTTTGGCTTTGGCCTATTCCTTTTTCGGTCATTCTTTTGTGTGTGTATGATTGTTTATGTATAACCTGTACTGTTAAACTGATCACACAAAATGGTTGATTGATTATCCATCCATCCATCCATCCATTTTATACCGCTTATTCCCTTTTGGGGTCGCGGGGGGCGCTGGCGCCTATCTCAGCTACAATTTTATGACCGAAATAAACTTTATCATTCAAAATTCATTCAAATTCATTCATGTTTTAGTACGACTTTGGTAAGCTACGAAGTCGCACCGCTTGATGGATTGTACTGTGCTTCAACATACGAGTATTATTACGGTGTGTGTATAAGATAAGACATTATCTGGCGGTTTGTTTCGCAATATTATGCAAAAGCAACTTTTCTTATCGTCTGGTACCTGCTGATCTGTATTTGGGATCTGCATAACTCCTGAAATATTACACACGTCTGCCGTCGTAGTTTATAAGCTTCTTCTTTTTCTCTAGCTTCTTGTTATGGGACATTCATCCTTGGCTGTTGCCATTTCTAATAGAAAGTAGTGTAAAGTTCTTAATTGTAACTGTCAGTAAACTCGCCATGAAAGCGCTAAAACATACCGGTGTAGTGAATTTCCATTATTCCCCCAAGGAACTCTAGTTATTAGAGAGTTCCGGTTGGACGTTTTTTCACGGGACACATTTCCGACTTTGTTATCGCACTAGGGAGCCACGGATGAGGAGATGCTGCTCCTTTATTGATTTAATTAAAGTTTGAATGTCATTAAATCATTTAGCTCCACCTTTTGACACTTCTTCCACTCCCGTCCTTGCACGCTACACCGCTACAAAAAAGATGACGGGGAGAAGACGCTGCCGAAGGAGAGCCACGTGAATAGGACCGCCCACAAAACGGCGACTATCAGAAAGCGGCTTGATGATGATCTGTAAAACAATCTATGCAACATTTTGACCAAAGAACCACCATTACATGTTATGTAGACCACAAGGAAGTGTTTTCCATTTAGAAAAAAAATTAAATAATATGACTACTCTAATGCGCCCTATAATCCAGTGCACCTAATATATGAAAAAAGTTCGAAAATAGAGTGCGCCTTTTTAGACCAGTTGATCTGCCGCTTCTTTTCTTTCTCCTATGTCCCCCCCCTCCCTTGTGGAGGGGGTCCGGTCCGATGACCATGGATGAAGTACTGGCTGTCCAGAGTCGAGACCCAGGATGGACCGCTCGTCGGGACCCAGGATGGACCGCTCGCCTGTGTATCGGTTGGGGATGTCTCTACGCTGCTGATCCGCTTGAGATGGTTTCCTGTGGACGGGACTCTCGCTGCTGTCTTGGATCTGCTTGAACTGAACTCTCGCGACTGTGTTGGAGCCACTATGGATTGAACTTTCACAGTATCATGTTAGACCCGCTCGACATCCATTGCTTTCGGTCCCCTAGAGGGGGGGGGGGGGTTGCCCACATCTGAGGTCCTCTCCAAGGTTTCTCATAGTCAGCATTGTCACTGGCGTCCCACTGGATGTGAATTCTCCCTGCCCACTGGGTGTGAGTTTTCCTTGCCCTTTTGTGGGTTCTTCCGAGGATGTTGTAGTCGTAATGATTTGTGCAGTCCTTTGAGACATTTGTGATTTGGGGCTATATAAATAAACATTGATTGATTGATTGATTATACTCCGGTGTGCCCTATGGTCCGGAAAATATGGTAACTCCATAGCAACCCAGTCATGACTAGTCATATATTTGCAAATATTTCATATTCCTGGTAACATATGCAACTCATTGGTGCACACAAGTTCGGTCCAGGTCCGATTTGGGGGAGATCAAAAATATGAAAAAAATATAGCATTACACAAAAAAAAAAAGGCTTAAAGGGGAACATTATCAGCAGACCTATGTAAGCGTCAATATATACCTTGATGGTGCAGAAAAAAGACCATATATTTCTTTAAACGATTTCCGAACTCTAAATGGGTGAATTTTTGCGAATTAAACGCCTTTCTGTTTATTGCGCTGGAGGCGATGACGTCAGAATGTGACGTCGCCGAGGTAACACAGCCACCATTTTCATTTTCAACACATTACAAACACCGGGTCTCAGCTCTGTTATTTTCCGTTTTTTTGACAATTTTTTGGAATCTTGGAGACATCATGCCTCGACGGTGTGTTGTCGGAGGGTGTAACAACACTAACAGGGAGGGATTCAAGTTGCACCACTGGCCCGAAGTGTCTGCCGCCAGACCCC